>NC_053156.1:237566915-237701915 GCF_016835505.1 Polypterus senegalus | reverse complement strand
TCTGGGCCAGATTCTGACTGATGGCAGTCCATTCTTGCATAATCAATGCTTGGAGTTTGTCAAGATATGTGGCTTTTTGGTTGTCCACCCACCTCGTGAGGATTGATCACAAGTTCTCAATGTGATTAAGGTCTGAGGAGTTTCCTGGCCATGGACTCAAAATTTTGATATTTTGTTCCCCGAGCCACTTAGCCACTTTTGCCTTAGGGCACAGTGCTCCATCATGCTGGAAAAGGCATTGTTTGTCACCAATCTGTTCTTGGATGGCTGGGAGAAGTTGCTCTCGAAGGATGTTTAATGCATTTTATTGTCATGTTTTACCATGTAGTTAACCCGGACCATCACACATCTCAGAGCCAGATTAGCTCTGACCCTGTCATGAAGCAAGATGGTGGGCTTTGCTGCACTATACGTACTTCTCCTTTAGTTAGTATTGCAGGCAATGCTTCAGTATTGGCAAGACACAAGGAATTAGAATTTTCACTTTTTATCCCACCACACAATCAATCCATATAAAAATGCAACAAGGAACAAATTCAGGAAAATGCATCTAAGTTTGAAAATAAACTGAGAGCACTTGGCGATCAGTTGGAAGACGTTAAGCAAACATTTATGACTCCAATTGAAACAGCTGAATATCTGTCATCGACCGCGGATGGGAAAGCAATGGCTGCAAATTCCGAATCCAAAAGTCTAGGTGACAGACTGGAAGATGGATGCAGAAGGAATAATATTAGAATCGAAGGTCTTCCAGCGAATCATGAAAAGTCCAAACTCAGTGAAATTCGTAGCCTGTACCCTGCCAAACAGAAAGTGGATATTCAAGACAAGCATTACATCTTTACCACTACAGAGGAAGCAGAAAAAGAGTTAAGATAACTGATCCCAAAACTTTTTTTGAAATACGATCGTGAGTTGCTTCCTGTAATGGCATGGCAAAGAAGATATTGCCGGTTGTCTGATCCGCTTGCAATGATACTGGTACTGTAATTATACATTCTTTTCCCTTCTCTGCCACTTTTAGTTTATGCCTTAATTACAGTTACAGTATATGCATGCATGTAAATTATGTGTGGAAGAAATATATATATTTTTTTCTCTTCTGAAGGGAACTCCACTTTTTAACATGATTCCCTGGGTTTACTATATTACTATCTCAAGATTGCTGAAGATTATTTTTTATGCTTATAGTAGTTGGACTGTATTGGCAATAAATATCTCAATTTTATTTCTCATATGCTGCCCTTGGGGGGCTTGTTTTGTTTTGGACGTGCTCTTTCTCTAAGTATGTCAGAGGACTGGGACTTTGCAGTTTGGTCCAGCCTCAAGTGGGGAGGCAAAATGAGGATGGGGCACCATTTAGATAGAGAGCAAACTATCTTTAATCTATCATTTTAATAAGTTCCAACATAACAATAGACTTCATGGCAATAACTCCTGGGAAAATTGGAAACTAAGGTCAAAGCTGTCTTATCTTGTTAAGACTACAAAATGACAACAAAAGTTCAGAAGCAGTGTCTCCAAGACCGGACAGTTAACTAGAATCTTAAAGGCCTGAATCACAAATTAAGAGAAAGAAAGTATTCTCTCACCTAAAAGGTCTAAACACTAAAATAGTATTTTTACAGGAGACCCACTTATTAAGCAAGGATCAGTTTTCGCTGCACAAAGACTGGACTGGCCAAATGTTCCATTCCAGCTTTACAAAGAAAACTGGAGGTGTGGGAATTCTTATACATAGAACAGTCTCATTTGTATCATCAGATGTAACACCTGATCCTGAGGGAAGATATGTGATTGTCATAGGTAATTTATTTAACTGTAAAGTGATTTTAATAAATGTTTATGCACCCAATGATGATGATAAGGAATTCATAGAAAATGTATTTGCATCCATTCCCAATGTGAACACTCATAAAATTATAATGGCTGGGGATTTTAATTGTGTTTTAAATCCAGACGTACCGATTTCTAAACACAAATTTAAGAGCATATTCTTTCTACTCTCCAGTGCATCATTGCTACTCAAGGAATTGATTATTTCTTTTTAGATAACAATTTCTTGCCTACGATTAAATCTTCTAAGTACAACGCTATTGTTATTTCTGACCATACCCCTTTGATTTTGGAGCTAAACTCATTATGCCCCACATACTCGTATTGCACATGGCATCTTAGTCCACTTTTATTAGCAGACAAGAACTGTACAAAATTTATATTCAAGCAAATCAATATTTCTTTAGAGACAAATATATCCTCAGAGGTTTCTGCAGGAATACTCTGGGCAAACCTGAAGGCTTTCTTAAGAAAACAGATTATCTCATATCTTTCCCACAGAAATAAATTGGAAACCAAGAAAGTATCAGAGCTAATCAACGAAATTACTAGAATAGACCAAGAACATGCCAGGTGTCCAAGTGAGGCATTTCATAGGAAAAGGCAGGCTGTGCATTCAGAATTCAGCCTCTTAACAACTAAAGAAACTGAAAAGCTCATATTTAAAACAAGACGTCATTACTATGAACATGGAGAGAAAGCAAATAAGATCTTGGCTCAACAAATCCAAAAGCAGGAAGTTCACAATGCAATCCCAGGAATCGCCAACACAAACAGATAAAATCATTGACCATAAAACTATAATGCACACATTTAGAGACTACTGTGAATCCTTATTCTTATCCTTAAAGAAGACAAGACACAATCTAATGCATTTCTGGATGCATCACAGATACCACAAATAGATACTCAGTGCAGAGGAATTGGATACACCTTCTGACACTATCAGAATTACTAAATGCAATAAACTCACTTCAGAGTGGGAAAGCAGCAGGCCCTGATGACTTCCCTGCCAGATTTTATAAGAAATTCTCAAATCAGCAAGCTCCCCTTTTTTTAGCAATATTTATAGAAGCTAGAGAAAATAAAATTCTACCTCAAACTTTTCATCAAGCATTAAATTACCTTCTTTCCTAAAGAAAATAAGGACTTATTACAATGTGCATCATACAGACCAATTTCACTTCTGAATAATGATATTAAGATACTCTCCAAAGTCCTAGTTAGAAGGATGGAGAAAGTGCTGCCTTCGGTAATATCACAGAACCAAACTAGATTTATTAAAGGCAGACACTTTGCTTCCAATCTTCGATGCCTGTTTAATTTAATATATTCACCCGCAAAGTCAAACAGCCTGGAGATATTATTATTGTTGGATGCATTAAAAGCATTTGATATGGTTAAATGGAGCTACCTTTTCACTACATTGGAGAAATTTGGGTTTGGCCCGAACATTTGTGCGTGGATCAAACTACTGTATACCAATCCAGAAACTTCAGTTTGTATTAACAACATTAATTCAGACTACTTTAAACTAGAACATGGTACCAGACAAGGATGCCCCTTGTCACCATTGCTTTTTGCAATCACCATTGAGCCACTCGCAATTCACTGTCAAAATGCTTATGAGATAAAGGGGATTATCAGCAAAGGACTGGAACAAAGTTTCTCTATGTGTAGATGATATGGTACTGTATATATCCGATCCTCAAAATACTGTGCCTGTAATCCTAACAGCACTAACAGAATTTCAAAAGATTTCTGGTCTCAGAATCAATTTGAATAAAAGTGTGCTCTTCTCATTGAATTCTCAAGCATACAGTATTAGATTGGACACCTTTCCTTTTATCATCACAGATCAGTTTAAATACCTAGGGGTAAACATCACAAGTAAACATAAAGCTCTATCAACAAAATTTTGCTGTCTGTATGGAAAAAAATAAGCAAGACTTGCATAGATGGTCTACCCTTCATCTCACTTTAGCTGGAAGAATTAACATTCTTAATATGAATATCCTTCCTAAGCTTCTCTTTTTGTTTCAAAACATTGCAATATACATCAAAAAATCATTTTTTAATAAATTAGATTCAACCATAACCTTGTTTATTTGTTATTCAAAACATCCTATGTATCCAAAGGGTGACCCTACAAAGACCTAAGGTGAAAGGTGGCACGGCTCTACCTAACTTTCAGGTTTATTATTGGGCAACAAATATACAAGCTATAAAAACCTGGACATGGACACAAATAGATGAACATGCACAGGCTTGGTCCGCAATAGAAATAAAATCTTCCAATACTTTTTTTATATTCCTTGCTTTACACCCCATTGAATACAAGTTATCTCCAGTATACTAATAACCCAATTGTGCTTCATTCACTCAGAATAGATAGATAGATCTATCTATAAGATACTTTATTAATCCCAAGGGGAAATTCACATAATCCAGCAGCAGCATACTGATAAAAAACAATATTAAATTAAAGAGTAATAAAAATGAAGGTAGACAGACAATAATTTTGTATAACATTAACGTTTACCCCCCCGGGTGGAATTGAAGAGTCACATAGTGTGGGGGAGGACCGATCTTCTCAGTCTGTCAGTGGAGCAGGACGGTGACAGCAGTCTGTCGCTGAAGCTGCTCCTCTATCTGGTGATGATCCTGTTCAGTGGATGCAGTGGATTTTCCATTATTGACAGGAGCCTGCTCAGCGCCCGTCGCTCTGCCATTGATGTCAAACTGTCCAGCTCCATGACTACAATAGAGCCTGCCTTCCACACCAGTTTGTCCAGGCGTGAGGTGTCCCTCTTCTTTATGCTGCCTCCCCAGCACACCACCACATATAAGAGGGCGCTCGCCACAACTGTCTGATAGAAAATTTGCAGCATCTTATTGCAGACGTTGAAGGACGCCAGCCTTCTAAGGAAGTATAGTCGGCTCTGTCCTTTCTTGCAAAGAGCATCAGTATTGGCAGTCCAGTCCAATTTATCATCCAGCTACACTCCCAGGTATTTATAGGTCTGCACCTTCTGCACACAGTCACCTCTGATAATCACGGGGTCCATGAGGGGCCTGGGCCTCCTAAAATCCACCACCAACTCCTTGGTTTTGCTGGTGTTCGGTTGTAGGTGGTTTGAGTCGCACCATTTAACAAAGTCCTTGATTAGTTTCCTATACTCCTCTTCCTGCCCACGATAGCAGTGTTGTCTGCAAACTTTTGCACGTGGCAGGACTCCGAGTTGTATTGGAAGTCCGATGTAAGTCTGACCACAATGTCAGACCTGCAGTTCCCGAGACGCACATACTGAGGTCTGTCTTTAAGATAGCCCACGATCCACGTCACCAGGTGTGAATCTAATCCCATCTCTGTCAGCTTGTCCCTAAGGAGCAGAGGTTGAATGGTGTTGAAGGCGCTAGAGAAGTCCAGAAACATAATTCTTACAGCAACACTGCCTCTGTCCAAGTGGGAGAGGAATCGGTGTAGCATATAGATGATGGCATCCTCCGCTCCCACCTTCTCCTGGTATGCGAACTGCAGAGGGTCGAGGGCAAGGCGGACCTGTGGCCTCAGGTGGTGAAGCAGCAGCTGCTCCATGGTCTTCATCACATGTGACATCACAGCGACAAGCCGGAAGCCGTTCAGCTCACTAGGACGTGATACCTTTGGGACTGGGGTGATGCAAGATGTTTTCCAAAGCCTCAGGACTCTCCCCTGTTCCAGGCTCAGGTTGAAGATGCGCTGTTGAGGACTCCCCAGCTCCAGCGCACAGGCCTTCAGCAGTTGTGGCTCCATCTTGACCCGCTGCTTTGCTGGCACAAAGTCTCCTCAGCTCTCTGCTTACCTGGCCTGCTGTAATTGTGGGTGGGGATGTCTCATCTATGCTGGTATCAGCAGAAGGACGGTTGGAGGATGCAGTACTCCGAGGTGAGAATGGGTTAGGGTGGTCAAACCTGTTGAAGAAGTTGTTCATCAGGTTTGCTCTCTCCACTTCTCTCTTGATGGTGGCACCCCTCTTCGAGCTGCAGCCAGTGATGATCTTCATCCCATGCCACACTTCCTTCATGCTGTTATTCTGCAACTTCTGCTCCAGCTTTCTCCTGTACTGCTCCTTTGCCGCCCTGAGCTGGAGTCGGAGTTCCTTCTGCATGCGCTTGAGTTCATACTGATCACCGTCTTTAAAAGCCCTTTTCTTCTGGTTCAAAAGGCCCTTGATGTCACTTGTAATCCATGGCTTGTTGTTAGCATAGCAGCGTACGGTTCTTACTGGAACTACAGTGTTCATACTAAAGTTGATGTAATCAGTAGTGCAGTCAACAACCTCCTCAATATTCTCACTATATGATCCCTGCAGGATATCCCAGTCCGTAGTTCCTCTGCCTCAGGGGACCACTTCTTGAACGGGCGTGTGGTTGTAGGTAGCTCCCTTACTCTTGGTTTGTAGTGAGGCTGAAGCAGAACCAGGTTATGATCTGCTTTCCCAAGCGCAGGTAGCGGGGTGGCGCTGTATGCGTCTTTAAGGTTTGCATACAGTAGGTCGATAGTCCTATTTCCCCGGGTGTTACAATCCACATACTGGGAGAAGGCAGGTAATGTTTTGTCCAGCGTCACATGGTTAAAGTCTACAGCGATTAGCACAAGCGCCTCAGGGTGCTGTGTTTGTAACTTAGCAACAGCGGAATGGATGATGTCACCCGCTATCTCCACAACCTCCTAAGGAGGGATGTAAACAATAACAACAATGAAGTGTCCAAACTCTCTGGGAAAGTAATAGGAACGCAGACTTATGGCCAACAGTTCGATGTCCTTGCTGCAATTGGAGATTTTAACGTTTACATGTCCAGAGTTGCACCACTTTGTATTGACATAGAGAGCGAGTCCTCCTCCTTTCTGCTTCTTACAGGTATTTGCGTCTCTGTCCGCTCTAACTGTGCTAAACCCGGGTAGCTCCACGTTAGCATCTGGGATGTTAGTTGTTAGCCATGTTTCACTAAAACACAGCAACTGTATTCTCTGTAGGTCCTGACATTTTTCACCAGTGCGGCTGTGGTATAGCGGGTCCACAGCTCACTGAGCAAAAGCCATTTCTTTTAATAAATAATTGCCGCACTCGAGACGGCTTCGTGAGGGGGCGTAGTGGTTGCGGCATGCCGTGGGGTGATCTGCGGTGTGGGCATTTCTCACCGAGTGCACAGGTGAGGAACTGCCCACACCCGTGATTATTCCCGAGGCAAATTTGTTACAGCTGCTATGGCCCCTCGCATTATAAAAAAGAAGCGCGAGTCGGTTAAGGGGGAAGATCAGGAAAAGATCGAAAAAGAAGTAAACGGAGGTTGGGAGCAGGAAGCAGGCGAGCAAATCGGTGCAGGAAGAAGCGAGCAAGTGCTCGCAGGCAGCTGAAGGCAGCCTGGGTGTTTGGCCAACACCTGGGAGAAGTGGTTGTGGTCGCCCCGCAGAGGTTTGTTTTGCAGGACGGGAGTGACCGGGAAGGTGCAGGACTCTCTGCTGCTGGAAAGGCTGCCACTCGCAACGGCGCCAGATGTATTGAATATGGAACCAATGTAGGAAGTATTTTAAGAAACTTTTATCTGTGACACCTCTGCATAATAACCACCTTATGCAGTTTGTAATGCCTGGAAAACATTCAGAATTAAATCACTTAGAGATCTGTACACAGAGAAAGTCTTTTCATCTTATGAATAGTTACACTCCAAATTTAACTTTCCAGCAACACATTTCTTTCACTACCTTCAAATTAGAAACGTTGTTAAACAGAACCTGCTTGATTTTCCTCACCTACCTTCTACAGATATTCCAAAAAAAATTGAGGACTCAGACGTCATTTTTGCAATATATAAACCTGGCAGGATTTAATCAAAAACATTTTCCAATGAATAAATTGAGGAAGCAGGTTCTTTCCCCTTTTTTACTCCATTTATCTTTATTCATTTAATAATCTATCTATTTACTTATCTTTACTAGCTTAAAGTTCTACTCTGCTGGCCTAGCTCTCTTTCTCGTGGGGTTGATTTGTTTTGAAAAATGTTTTTTTTTGTAAGACTTGAGTTATTTGTATGGAATGCTATTTGATTTTAATAAAATCAATTAAAAATGTAACAAATCCTACTGCAGAGATCCTCACAGAGTTCACTTCTAATTTATTTATGAAGTGACTGTCGCCAGCTGAAACAAGACGCTGGTCCAAAGAGCCGCCCTGTCTTCTGTTTTCCTGTGTTTAAGGGGGGAGCCGGGTTATCTCCGATTAGCTCCGATTACACACTTTCACTGTCCCTTCAACGGTTCCCTTTCAGAGTAGGATGAACGGCAAAAAAACAACATGCCAGTGTCTGAAAGTGTCAAGGTGGCTGTCCGTGTGAGGCCTTTCAATAAGGTAAGACAAGTGGGAGGGCAACTTTGAAATCTAACTTTAAGTGGGACAAAAATGTAAGTGCATCCATGCCATGGAAACAAAACTAAAACATTTTAATAAAATAATTTCTATTTGTCCTATTGTTAATGGCAGTATAAACGGTAAGGTCAGTGTAGATAACGCAGAAAATCGCACAACACCCTCTGCTCAGAGCACCTGCCGTCATTCCATGGTTCTCCCTATTGTGAGTGGCTCCATCATTCAAATGTGACTTGTAATTTGTCGTCCTCTTTAAATTGTGCAGAACTGAACATCCTTGTGCATCATCTGTAATGTTTGGTTTTCAAATGTTGCTTTTTCTTAACATTATATAGCAATGTTAATGTAACGGTATTATATGCCGTATCATTTTCATAGTAAAATATCATTCTTGGCATTCCGGACTGCGTGGTGGCACGGTGATCAGCGCTACTACATCTGAGTGGGCTTCACAAGGAAACTCCGGCTTTCCCTTCACATCCCTCACTAAGATAACTCTGTTCAAAGCAACAAATACGCATTTTCCGATTGTGGGCAGCCACCAGTGCAGATCGAAGACCATATGGAGCCCTAGATTGGGGATGGAGCCCCCCTCAGTATCTGGAGTGTGCACTCCTCGAGTGACAACACCTTAAGCAGCCGAATGGATTGACAAGCTCTGGCAGCCATTATGGAGAGCTTTGCAGTGTATCACTCACTGGTCATCAGCCTTACAACCCATTCTTGAGTCCGCGTTTTCTGACACCCTCTGCTGCCTTGTGCATTTGTCTTTTTCTTGAACCTTTTGCTGTGTTTCTTTTACTCTGGGGAATTTAAATGGTCATTGCCGTGTTACTTTTGTCCTTTATTTTCTGTGTCTTGATGTTTGTTTTTCTTTTATATCTACATATTTAATTAATTTGAGGCTGAATTTTTCATCATCATAGCAAATGATTTTCTCTTCATCATAGGTGTCGACAGAATGTTTAGGGAAAAAACTTACTTTAGTGAAAAATGTCTACATTTTTATTGTTGCTGTATAACAATCAACTGTATGATCCCTCTGAAAGTGATAATTTTGAAGTGTATGACACTAATCAAAGCAACCAATTTTTAAGTCAGGCTGTTTGCCATGTGTGTTGCCCTGCTGATGCTGTTTTTCCACAGCACTTTTATTGTCACTGACAGCTCAGAATCATTATCTGAAAGTATAGTATCTAAGTCATCAACAATGCAAAAACATTTTCTGTAAAGTTTGACAAGAGTGACTGTCATTATTTGACAACTTGCTGTTTTTGTAAAATAAATGGCAGATCAACTTTATCTTGTAGTCTTTGCTGCCATCTAGTGGGTAAAACTAAATAATCAGTCTCTGTGACTTTTGTAACATTAGAACCGTTGTGACCACAATCTACCACACAGGTAGATTACATCCTATGAGGAAGAGTTGATCTGAAGGAGACTGAAGACTCTAAAGTGGTGGCAGGGGAAAGTGTAGTTAAGCAGCATAGGATGGTGGTCTGTAGGATGACGTTGGAGATCAAGAAGAGGAAGAGAGTGAGGGTGGAGCCAAGGATCAAATGGTGGAAGTTGAAAAAGGAAGATTACAAGGTTGAATTTAGGGAGGAGGTAAGACAGGCACTGGGTGGCAGTGAAGAGTTACCAGACAGCTGGGAAACTACAGCAGATGTAGTAAGGGTGACAACAAGAAGGGTGCTTGGCATAACATCTGGACAGAGGAAGGAGGAAAAGGAAACCTGGTGGTGGAATGAGGAAATACTGGAGAGTATACAGAGGAAGAGGATGGCAAAGAAGAAGTGGGATAGTCAGAGAGATGCAGAAAGTAGACAAGAGTACAAGGAGATAAGGCATAAAGTGAAGAAAGAGGTGGCGAAGGCTAAAGAAAAGGCGTATGATGAGTTGTATGAGAGGTTGGACACTAAGGAGGGAGAAAAGGACCTGTACTGATTGGCTACACAGAGAGACTGAGCTGGGAAAATGTGCAGCAGGTTAGGGTGATAAAGGATAAAGATGGAAACGTACTCACAAGCGAGGAGAGTGTGTTGAGCAGATGGAAAGAATGCTTTGAAAGGCTGAAGAATGAAGAGAACGAGAGAGAGAAGAGGTTGGATGATGTGGAGAAAGTGAATCAGGAAGTGCAACGGATTATCAAGGAGGAAGTAAGGACAGCTATGAAGAGGATGAAAAATGGAAAGGCAATTGATCCGGATGACATACCTGTGGAAGTATGGAGGTGTTTAGGAGAGATGGCAGGGGAGTTTTTAACCAGATTGTTTAATGTAATCTTGGAAAGTGAGAGAATGCCTGGGGAGTGGAGAAGAAGTTTACTGGTGCTAATATTTAAGAATAAGGGGGATGTGCAGGACTGCAGTAACTACAGGGGAATAAATTTGATGAGCCACAGCATGAAGTTATGGGAAAGAGTAGTGGAAGCTGGGTTAAGAAGTGAGGTGATAATGAGTGAGCAGCAGTATGGATTCATGCCAAGAAAGAGCACCACAGATGCAATATTTGCTCTGAGGATGTTGATGGAGAACTTTAGAGAAGTCCACAAGGAGTTGCATTGCGTCTTTGTGGACCTGGAGAAAGCATATGACAGGGTGCCTCGAGAGGAGTTGTCGTATTGTATGAGGAAGTCGGGAGTGGCACAGAAGTACGTAAGAGTTGTACAGGATATGTACGAGGGAAGTGTGACCGTGGTGAGGTCTGCGGTAGGAGTGACGGATGCATTCAACGTGGAGGTGGGATTACATTAGGGATCGGCTCTGAGCCCTTTCTTATTTGCAATGGTGATGGACAGGTTGACAGACGAGATTAGACAGGAGTCCCTGTGGACTATGATGTTTGCTGATGACGTTGGAGATATGCTCTAGAGAGGAGAGGAATGACGGTTCAGTAGGAACAAGACAGAATACATGTGTGTAAATGAGAGGGAGGTCAGTGGAATGGTGAGGATGCAGGGAGTACAGTTGGCGAAGGTGGATGAGTTTAAATACTTGGGATCAACAGTACAGAGTAATGGGGATTGTGGAAGAGAGGTGAAGAACAGAGTGCTGGCAGGGTGGAATAGCTGGAGAACAGTGTCAGGAGTGATTTGTGACAGACAGATATCAGCAAGAACGAAAGGGAAGGTCTACAGGACAATAGTGAGACCAGCTATGTTATATGGGTTGGAGATGGTGGCACTGACCGGAAAGCTGGAGACAGAGCTGGAGGTGGCAGAGTTAAAGATGCTAAGATTTACACTGGGTGTGATGAGGATGGATAGGATTAGAAATGAGTACATTAGAGAGTCAGCTCAAGTTGGACGGTTGGGAGACAAAGTCAGAGAGGTGAGTTAGGATTGGTTTGGACATGTGCAGAGAAGAGATGCTGGGTATATTGGGAAAACGATGTTAAGGATAGAGCTGCCAGGGAAAAGAAAAGAGGAAGGCCTAAGAGGAGGTTTATGGATGTGGTGAGAGAGGACTTGCCGGTATGGGTGTAATAAAACAAGATGCAGAGAACAGAAAGATATGGAAGAAGATGATCCGCTGTGGCAACCCCTAATGGGAGCAGCCAAAAGAAGAAGGAGAAGAACAGTTGTAACCAGAACAGGCCATTCAACCCCAAACAAGCTCTAGTCATCTCCAAAATAGGTTGAGATCTGAAGGTTGCGACAATATAGTGGGGACACATAGGTTTTGTTGTTTATAGTGTTGCACCCAGTCCCGTCTCTCCACAGCACCCCGTTTAAACTAATGTGTGTCTGTTTAAATGTCATCCTCGTAATTGGAAACGGGGAAGGATGTTGCGGGGAGGCAGCAACCCCTGGGCACGTCAGTACCAGAGTTTTTCCAGTTCCATCCGGCTCATTACTATTTAAACGATCAGGAGGAAAAGAGGAGGAGGAAGGAAAGAGACAGAGATTTCATTACCGACAACAGATCATCATTTTCTGCTATTATTCACATCGTGCCTTGTTCCCAGTTTGCTTCTTATTCTACCAAATTCACGACAGCTCGATCATCGCCAGAAATCCTGGGGTTGGACATTATTATCCGCCATTCACCGAGGAAGCATGGTGAGATTGTTCCATTTTTATTCAGAAGATTCAAACGCAACCATTTTTTTTGATCAGTCATCCGTATTCTGGACAGTGGTTTACCTGGACTCAATTTCACGTTCATTGACATTTCAGTATTCATCCATTGTTATTATTTATCTTTTGTGTTTGTAGGGGCAAGGGAGGTTTTGTTATTGTATATGTGGTGTTTTCACTTTGCTGCTTTGGTGGAGGGATATACATATATAGATATATTCTACGTTGGGGATTTGAATTATTGTTTTTGTCACTGTGTTTTATTTAATATACTTAAGCACTTATTTTACATATCTGCTTTTGTTTGCTTGTGTTTAACCGTCGATTGAGGGGAAAATATTATTTGTCAGATGTACGGCTTGGTATAAGTAGGTTTGACTCAGTAATTTATCCAGGCCACAGGTCCTGGTAGTGTGGCTGCCAGCTGGGTAAGGGGTCGGCTGTTACACCAACTTCATGTTGATTTTGTACTGAACTTGAGAGTTTCCAAGCACATAAAGTGCCAATAATTATTCAAAATGACAACTAGAGGGGGAACTACATCAAATACCCAGTTACTCACACAAAGGGCAATATAATATCTTTATAAATAAAAATATTATTATAAAGAAGGGTCTCTTTAACAAGAAGCTCTGAAGAGCACACAAAAACAGAAGACAAATCCTTTAAAACAGGCAATCCAAACAAACTCAGTCCCAACACAAACCCAAAAAGTAATCAAAAAACAAAACCGCCTAGGTTGAAAAATTCAAGGGTTGACACAAAGTACAATTACAATAATCACTAGAGAAAACTCACTGCCACCACAAGCGCATTCAGAATGATCTGCAAGGGACTGTGGGTTATCCTAGCCTTTATAGGGCTAAGATCAGCCTCTCTTCATGGTGGTGGACAGCTGGGGACCACCCTCAATACACACAGAACACAGATATGTAAAAAACAAATAACCAACAGTATTAATAAAGAATCAAAACACACAAAAATATGGCATTTGAAGGAACCTTGGCAGAAACATGACAGACTTTTGACGACACCCGTCTTCTAATTTTGTCGACACGTGTCTTGAAAGTGTGGCACATAAGTGAGTTACAATATACGCGTAAAAATAGTTCCAAGGTAAGAATTAATATGTGATCATACCTGATCTTTGTTCAGCCTCTGAACTGAGTTCATGAAGGACAAGCAACGAGCAGGTCAAAAAATGCAGTGAATAAAATTTCAAAAAGATGCCATCTCAGTTTTATCAAATCTGTTGCACACTTTGTATTATTTTGAAATATTCCAGTGGTTTAAGATATATTCAAATTTTATATTTTACCTTGACAGAGGGAGAAGGATGCTGGTAGCAGATGCATAATATCTATGAACTCAAACATCACTACAATATATGATCCTCGAAATGCAGAGCACAAGAAGACATTCGTCTTTGATTACGCTTACTGGTCGCACAGTGGATTCAGTAGGAATGAAGACGGCCTCTTTGTTCCAAGTGAGCAAAGCAGTCGGTATGCAGATCAGGTAAAAAAAAAAAAAGTAAAAACTTTGACTGTCTTTACTTGAGCCTTTTCTAATACCCTATGCTCTAGAATACTGTTAGGATATGAAAGAATAAGCTTTGCTTTGCTCTTTTTCTATTAGCAACATCAAGATGTGTTATCCATAACAATGTACAGTACATCTTGCATCATAATTAGGCTGAACTGAAATTTTAGGCATAATGAAGATAGTGCCACTCCAGATGGCAGCCATTATTACGTGTACATTTCTGCATGTGTAACTAAATAGTGGGCCAGTGATGTGTGAAGGCCAACTCATTATCATCATTTGTTCATGTATTCAAGTTTTGATACCTCTGTGGCTCTCAAGTCAGATAATCTGTAGGTGTTATCTTGCTGTCTTTAAAAGACGTTACTTAAAGATCCTCAACTCTCTTTCTCAGACAAAGGTGTACAATGATCTCGGCAAAGGAATGCTCGACAATGCATTACAAGGCTATAATGCCACCTTGTTAGCTTACGGACAGACAGGCTCTGGAAAGAGCTATTCGATGATTGGCTACAGAGACAACAAAGGTATCATCCCAAATGTCTGTCAAGAACTCTTCAAAGCCATTAAGGAGAACCAGGATGACAACAGACAATATCAGGTAAGCATAACACAGAGAACTAGATAAATAGAAAGCTAATTATGAAAGGCACTATATTAGATAGATAGATGGATAGATTATCCCTAATCTGAAATTCAAGAACCAATTGTCCATTGAGTGATGGTACTTCATGGCACTCTCTGCATCACTGGGAACCCCAACCCCAGCTGTTCATCATGTGCCCTAGCTTCACAGAGGACAATACATCCATTTGGAATTTGCATATACTGTATGTTGTTCAGAAAGATTTTGGAGAATTTCGGATTTTGGAATTTCAGACTAGGGTTAATCAAACTATACTTCATTATTCACAAGGTGTATCTTTCTTCTTCTTCTTTTGGCTGCTCCCATTAGGGGTTGCCACAGCGGATCATCTTCTTCCTTATCTTCCTGTCCTCTGTATCTTGTTCTGTTACACCCATCACCTGCATGTCCTCTGTCTCCACATCCATAAACCTTCTCTTAGGTCTTCCTCTTTTCCTCTTCCCTGGCTGCTCTATCCTTAACATCCTTCTCCCAATGTACTCAGCATCTCTCCTCTGCACATGTCCAAACCAACGCAATCTTGCCTCTCTGACTTTGTCTCCTAACCATCCAACTTGAGCTGACCCTCTAATGTCCTCATTTCTAATCCTATCCATCCTCGTCACACCCAGTGTAAATCTTAGCATCTTTAACTCTGCTACCTACTACTCTGTCTTCTGCTTTCTGGTCCTGTAGACCTTCCCTTTCACTCTTGCTGATACCCGTCTGTCACAAATCACTCCTGACACTCTTCTCCACCCATTCCACTCTGCCTGCACTCTCTTTTTCACCTCACTTCCACAATCCCCGTTACTCTGTACTGTTGATCCCAAGTATTTAATCTCATCCACCTTCGCCAACTCTACTCCCTGCATCCTCACCATTCCAATGACCTCCCTCTCATTTACAAACATGTATTCTGTCTTGTTTCTACTGACCTTCATTCCTCTCCTCTCTAGAGCATATCTCCACCTCTCCATGGTCTCCTCAACCTGCTCCCTACAGATCGCAATATCATCCGCAAACATCATAGTCCACGGGGACTCCTGTCTACTCATAATTACCATTATTATTAATATTATTATTGTTATTATTATATAATTTCAAGCTATACTTCATTTTTCACAAGGTGTATAATTACTTATAATTACAATTATTATTTTTAATTACAAGCTGTACTTTATTTTTCACAAGGAGTATATAATTAAGTCCAAAACTGAAAAAACTTTGTTTTTATTCTATTCACTAAATAAAGAAGCTCTACAATGAAAATATAAAACTCTAAATTTGCAATAATCAATCCCAACAAAACATTAACAGAAAAAAAGTCTAGTGACCAAAATTAACTATTGAGTTAAAGCCTAAACACTAGAAATTAATCCAAAATCGGAAAAAAAATCCAAATCACTAAATGGCCAGAAAAACAACAATACTCACAAAAAAGAAGAAATTTCAGGGACCGGATGTCAGATTTCCATGATACAAAACCAAAACCTAACCAAATATCATAATCAGATGAACCCAGCAAAAGAGTCTGCACATCGAAAGTTTGAGAGAAAAAACACTCACAGATGGTTTCGAATTGTATCTGCAGACTTGAAGAATACAACTTCTGGGAAGCGCAAACCTAACCTCTGATCCCACTTTGTGACAGCCGACTCTCAAAATAACAGTGCCTGTTAAAAACAAGACAGCATTATGATAGATGGAGGCATAGTGATAAAATCAAACTATAGATCTCAAAATAAAGTGACACCACAAAAGGAAAGTGAAACTGATATCTGCTATGGTCCAAAACCAAAGAAAAAAATGCAAAGTCTCAAAGAAAATTTTATTGAGCCCAGGGAATAGTAAAAAAGTTTCCTGAAAATCCTACTGTTCATGACAAAATCCACCAAAGTTCACAGCAAATGTGCTGCTCACCAGTGACCTTATTCACAGAATATTTTCCTGGACATTTGCCTAGTAACCATCTTTTTTTTTCCCACCTCCCCATGATGGATTGCCAGGCCAGTGTGACATCGCGGAGCTGTAGTAGCCCATGCTGGACGGGTTAGGCCCCACCACCCCAAGTATATAAGCTGATCTTAGAAGTGGACTAAACATTAGCAGAAAACTAGCAAATACAATTACGCAAAATGTGTGCACAGAAGAAAATTAGAAATGTGTCTGTGTATTTGTGTGTTAAAGGTGATGATGACTTTTTGTATAAACTTGCATGTTAACTGGTGTAATACTGGTCCTACCCCTTTAATAGTATTACCCACAGAGCTTTGCAGTTGATGCAAACAAGAAGGAGTAAAGAATCCACATGTGTGTTGTGCATTTGGTAGCAGCAGTACAGTAGTGAATGAGCAAAAGCGCCCGTGGAAAAAAACAAAAAGCAAACTGTACTTTTTCTTGCTATCAAACTGGGGTGGGCAAGCCTTAGTGAGTTCATACTTCCTGTCTGCAACTGTCTGCAAGAACTTTCACTGTTCTGATATTGAATTCTATTCATTTTATCTCAGTGAAGAACAGTGGCACAGTGACTATTTGGCCACAATAATCAGTCCAGCATAGTTGGCAGATGTATCCCTAGCCATCAGGGACACTTAAAAGACCACTATACCATTATAATGCACTCAAACTTAGTTAAGTTTATTCTTCTCCATTAACTTCAAGGCATTTCTCGAATGTTCAGCAAAGCCCCCACAGTTTTACCAAACTTAAAGCAAAGCGAATTAAGCAGCATTCACTCACCACCACCTGCAAAGAACACAGTTACAAGAACTAATGCCATAATAAAGAAGCTAAGGCAACAAGTGTCTTAAATAGATCTCAGGTGCCTGGGGTCCTAAAGACCACAGTACAATCAGACACCCCATCTCAAGAAACACACAGATAAAGGTAAGCAGTCAAGGAGAGATTAAAAATACAAAACAAAAACCAAAAATGGCCTAAGATGCCTCAGTTTGTTGGGTATACCATGGGTGGAATATCTATAATACAGGGTGGTCCAGATCTAATTATGCAGATCCAGATCGTCTGGATGACGTTGATTTATGTGGGGACAATTCCAGTTTGGCGCGAAGATGATTCTTCATGCTGTCAGTTCGCACACTTCATGATGGTCTGGGATTTTTCAGGTGATTTTCTATGTAGTACTGCAAATTTAATAAGTACTAGCATAATGAAAATTGCATAATTAGATCTGGGCCACCCTATATATGACAACAGGACAATGCCCAAAGGCGCAATAAGCCAATCAAAGCCTTACTCAGGTCTCTCTGAAAGGACTTGCAGAGCAAATGATGCTGGCTAAGCTGTCATGAACAATGACTCAAACCGTCTGCATGATGGGCCAGAGGTGCCATTAGATATTACAACCCATCCTCATATAACATACTGCCATGCAAATATTTTTAAATGTGCGAGCTTCAATTTCGTTGTTCCTTTGTAAAAGTAACAATGACAATAAAGATCTATCTATCTATCTAAATCTATTTGTAAATATTTAAAACAGAAAAAAAAATCCAATGCAGTGTATGTCTGCTTAACCATTTCAATCATAAGTCATAAAGCATTTTTTCTAAATTATCCTGCTCTGGCAGTGAGCTTTACCATGTCACTCTCCAGCTGGACTATTCCTGATTCATAAGCCATCCTGGTCCATCTTGACGATGTTCTTGTACCTTCACTGCAGTTAAAACATCTTCCATTTAGCAGAAGTTTCCTTGTTGTGCTACAGTCTGCTGAAATGAAATCTGTTTTTACTTTTCTTGAAGGTTTCCTTTAGTATGCTGGAAATCTACAACGAGCAGGTAAAGTCTTAATTTTTTTTTCTGTGTTTATTTAATATGGAATCTCCAGTTTATGAAATCTACAGTAATATCCATAAAGAGTGCAAGCCTGAACAAATGTAATTCTGTAATTCTCCTTGGATTTGCTTTCCCAGACAAACACCTCATCTGTATCTCACCATCAGCTCTGCTTGTCCTCATCATCTTCTTTTTTGTGACCCTGTTACTAGGACTCCTGCCATTTAACCCTGAATTGACTGCCCTTGGCCAATCATGGTCTTTCATATTCCACAATTCAGGTAATTTTTAGGTCCACCATGAAGCCTCAGTAACATTATAGAGCAGAGGCTTGAAGGGCTTGCTACAATGCATGTGTTCTCGCTACACAACATAAACCAAGCCTTTTGTAAGGCACTGATATGTAACAGTACCTGGCTAACAGATGGACTTGAGAAGCCCCGATTGTAAGGTTAGCATTTAGCATGCCTGTTCTTGACCCAGCCTTCAATGCTTTCTCGATCCCAGATGTCTTAAAAGGTTTCTTGTGCCTCTTGGTTGGTTCCATTGATGAGAGTCACCAAAGAGGCCAATGAAGCTGAACTCAGGAAAGTTTATATGGTGTACAACCACTACTTATGTACTACAGGAATTTCAGATGTTCCTGTATAGGATTATGGTCCCCTTGACTATGTCTCAATATAAATTGTCACCTGGGAATGTGATGGGACAGTCGGTTTTCAACCACTTTTAATGACATTGTTCATGCCAAAGTTGTGTTTTCTTGACCGATTCTAGTGTGTCCCTTTCATTTTCAGGTGATTGATCTGCTTTCTAAAAGCAAGTCATTTGTCAGCCTGAAGGTACGTGAAGATCAACACCGCGGCTTCTATGTGGAAGGGCTCAAATCAGTGCCTTGCAAAAGCCATGGCCAAATGGAGAGGTTGATGGAGCAGGGAATCCGCACCAGAACCACTGCATCCACCAACATCAATGCCAGTAGCAGCCGCTCACATATGAATATCACCATCAGGATTAAACAGGTAAAACGAGAATGGGCAGCAACACAACAGATCTGACCCACAATAATTTTCCCTTTTGGGTGATGCTAACAGAATTTATTTAGATGTTATGACACATTGAATTTCTGTCAGATTTAGCAGATGGCAACAGATGATCTTGTGGTGGAGTCTCTAGAAGGATGAAGTTGCTCTGTGGCACAGACACGAACAAGAAAATAATATGCATTAATAAAAATAAAAAATTAGCAACAAGAAAAATGAGAAAACTTAAAAGACAAGCAGAATCTTGCCACAGTATGTGCCACAAGGTGACTGGTCAAGCCCAGGTTCCCAGAATGTGTAGAGGAAGCCAGCAAGTCTATATATTGAAGGCAAATTTGTGAATATTAATCATGCGACCAACAGTGAATAACACAAAATGGTTATGCCCATGAAAATAATCAAGAAGCAAAATGGTGTTGCAATAGTGCCTAACATTACACGGCGCAACAATTTTTTTGAAAAGTCTTGCTTCCTGAAAAGTGACAGGTACCTACTGGGTGTGCACAAATA
The DNA here is from genome assembly GCF_016835505.1 of Polypterus senegalus. NCBI lineage: Eukaryota > Metazoa > Chordata > Cladistia > Polypteriformes > Polypteridae > Polypterus > Polypterus senegalus. The sequence continues at coordinate 237,682,065 of NC_053156.1, read as the reverse complement.
TAGTTTTGGTTTTACTGCATCACATAGGAACTCTGAGAAATAGACATTTATATGTTTACTGACAATAACGTATTTAGTCACATTTATGTTTCGCATAAGCTATTAAATTTAACAGAATTAAAAGTGTTTTGCTCCTGATTTTCTTTTCTATTCAATGTCTGGTGCATCACGTTGCAGTGTCCAACAGTAATCAGCAAGCATTGACGGATTCCAGTTGCCCTGGTATCGTTTCTCCATCGTAGCAATGTCCTGGTGAAACCTTTCACCGTGTTCATCACTGACAGCACCGAGATTTGCAGGGAAGAAGTCCAAGTGTGAGTGGAGGAAAGGAATCTTGAGTGACATGTTGCACTTCATTGTCTTGTATGGTTTGAGAAGTTTGTCTACCAGCTGAATGTAGTTTGGGGCTCTGTAATTGCCCAGAAAGTTGTCAACAATGTCTTTGAAGGCTTTTTAGGCAATTTTTTCCAGCCCAACTAACAGATCTTCAAACTGCTTGTCACTCATAACATGTCTGATCTGGGGGCCAACAAAAATGCCCTCTTTGATCTTGGCGTCAGTTATTCTTGGGTACATCTGTCTTAAATTACGAAAACCTTCACCTTCCTTGTTCAGTGTTTTCACGAAATTCTTCATGAGTCCAAGTTTTATGTGAAGAGGAGGCAACAATATCTTTGTCAGGTTGACAAGTGATTTATGTGCCACATTTTTCTGTCCTGGAACTAACTTTTTACGGAGTGGCCAGTTCTGTCGAGAATAATGTGACTCTTTGGCACGGCTGTCCCAATCACAGATGAAACAACAGTACTTTGTATAGCCGAGCTGCAGTCCTTAGTAACAGAGCAACGACTTTAAGATCTCCACAGATATTCCAGTTGTACCTGCTATACTGGACGTGCTTCAGCAACAGTTCCATATTCTCATACGTTTCTTTCATGTGTGCTGCATAGTCAATATGTACTGAAGGATAAACTTTGCCATTGTGTAGTAGAACGGCTTTCAGGCTTAACATTGGCGAATCAATGAAGAAACGTCACTGTTCCAGGTTGTGATCACAACCCAAGGCCGAGAACAATCCTTCAATGTCACAACCGAAACAGAGACTGTCGACTCGTGCAAAAAATTTGGTTATATCATGATGTCGGCCTCAAAACACATAAATTTTCATACCTGGTGACAGCAAACACCATTCCTGCAGTCTCAAATCCAGAAGCTCAGCTTTTGCTTTTGACAGACCCAAATCTCTGACCAAATCGTTCAATTCGGACTATCTTATTAGATGTGGATAGCCTGATGAGCACGGTTCAAAATCCGGGTCAATGTCACTGTCAGTAGCCTGCATTGCAGTTTCCTGATCTCGTTCGTCTAAGGTCCAATCCTCTGGTGGTTTCAGAATTGGAAGACTGTCGTCATGTGGCACGGGTCTCATTGCTGAAGGCATATTAGGATATTCAATTGACTTCTTGTTTTTGGCAGAGAAACCAGAAACATTAGTCAAACAGAAGTAACAGTCTGTTACATGGTCTTTCTGTTCTCGCCATATCATCAGAACAGAGTAAGAGTAAGCAGGCTCTCAGACTGACAGCACATGTCGCACAGCAAATGTGAGGCACACATTCCTTTTCTTGATCACCAGTTTTGCTACCGAAATACAAATGATAAGCTTCTTTCCCAAGAGCAGTCATCCAACGTCTCTGAGACGCAAGTGTGTATTCGCTACAGATATAGCAGAATGAATTGTGGCTGTTATGACATTGATGAGACATATCGTCCGACACCAAAACGCCTATAGCATCAAGCTTACTTACTGTTATATTGCTACAGATACTATACTTTACTATACTGATACCATACATACACACTGACTATCTATATAAACTAAATGAGCAGGATCGGTGTATGCAAGCCACCTTTATAGCATGCTGAGTCAGCGTCAAGCTCGTTCAGACCTGCCCATGCATGTCCAGGATGTCAACTTCCACAAAACAGCTTCCAATCTGGCCCGATTCCATACCTGGACATGCCCAGGCTGCACAAACCATTGTTGATAAGTCACTTATGGGAGCAAAAAAAAAAAAATCAGAAACGGTACGTGATGGGTAAATTTTGAATTGATATTCGTGATCAGCACCCAAACATCTATAAGAAACACCCAATAGTGTCCGAGAAGCAAAAACTTTGTTATGCAGTGTTACTAATAAATAAAAATATAGTGAATATGTAACATTTTCAAGATTAATAAATGAAATGCATGCCCAACACATGGAAAACATTCATAACAACAAGGTGCTCTGGATCTTGTAAGGTTGAAAGATTCTGTCTTCATGAGAAGTCAATATCAGGAGCCATTCAAATTCTAAGATATTGTGTCAGCCAGCTTGCTGCTGAGGCATTTTAGGAGGACCAGGGACAGGATTGAGAGTAGTGAGAAGTGCAAGCAAAGGGAGCGCTTGTTGGGCAAACTTTAGGAAGATGAAGGAAGGTGGGCAGAGTCGGAGTGCAGTGGAAGTTAAGTGGGATCTGGACCGAGGAAGGAGTGAGGTGTGAAGGAGAATGAGACTGATCCAGGAGTTCAGGAGATTAGCAGGCGTTTCTTGTGACCTAAACAACAGGAAGGTTGAGCCCATGTCTGGACTTGTTGGTTTGAAATAAAACATCTGATTTTGGTTTCCTTAAGTTGGGGTGTGTGTGTTGTTACAATATTTTTAGTTTTAATTTTTATTTAGTTTTTGATTTTATTAAGTTTCAGTTCTTCGCCAGTGACAAACACGCTATATAAATGTAAATTCTATTTTTTAGTTTTTATTTAGCATTCCATGGCTGCACTCGGGTCCTAATCTGGATCCTGAGCTGGTTTGTGGTGCGTGCTGATAACCTAACCTAGCTTAACTTTTCAGTGATTAACTTCTCTTTTCAGTCACATTTTACTCACCAAAAATATCCCCACAGTCACAGTTTCAAAAATGTAAAAATACCGTTTTCTTTAGAGTTGTCAAAGTGTATATCATTCATGTTTCGATTGTCAGCTTCATTAGCACAATTTTACTGCCTGTGATGAGCTCAGGTAGCTCCTGAAAATATGGCAGTTCACAGCTTCTGGTGCAATCAGGCAATGCAAGAATCAGATAACAAGTGTGCTCTGATGTTTGTTACTTTAACCTGCAACGGGTTTATGCAAATGGTTATTTGATTTCAAAAATGCATTCATTTCTATTCGTATGATTCCCTTTGTGAGCGATACAATCACCATACACTTATCCTTTTATTTTTATTTACTTTCATTTATTTTTATGTTTTTCCTGATGCTAACTATATGTCATCTACCCATTACCAAACTTTAAAAGTGCATTTTTTCAGGGAAATTCTTACGTTGGTTATTTTTGAAATACTCTTGAAGTTGCTGCTTGAACTGTGTTAGTAACAGAAATATTTAAGAAACGTTTCCACGTATAAGTTGCATTTTTACAAGCATATTATTTACATTAAACACTGAACATCTGTTATAGCAACATGTCATATCATTGATGTAATAAGAAACATGCAAAACCTGGGGAGGTCCTGGCGAGCCTAAACTGGGAGGATGTAATTTAATAACACGCATAGAATCAATAGATTTTAACAATTGAGAGTGCTTAATGACGACTTCTAATGTCCAGCTATAAAATAATATTTGAAGTTACGCACACTCAGTCCACAAAACACATGGGGAGAGTATGTTGTGACCACAATTGGGTGCCCAAACCAAACGATCAGACTAAGGACAGCTCCATGGTATCAGTGCAGTTCGTTTTATTAAACACAAGCAGGCACAGCCATTAGAAGACATGTAAAGATAATGTTCAGTCCATTCCATCTACTTCCGCTCCTCCAGGTGAGTGTTGTCCCCTGCCTCCAGACACACTGAGTGAAGTGAGTTGCCTTCTGTTATGCTGGACCCAGTATTGCATGTCAAAAGCAGTTCTGGGCCATGCAGATAGCAGGAACATCTTCCCCTGACAGCGGCCTCTGGTGGCTCCCAAGGACCCTGATAGGGCTGGGCTCCTGAACTCCAAGTTCCATGCAACCCTGTGAATGTCCAAACTGGGACTGGTCAAGCGGGACATTGCCGCTTCTCATAAGGAGGCATGAATTCTTCAAGGTCTCCAGCCTTACCTAGTCCATCCATTCCTTTTACCATGACTGGGAAAAGAATTGCAAACAATCCAGGCTAGGTTGTGTCTCTCTCTGTGCTGTCTTTCCATTATGACCTCCCAGTCATCACTTTCCATCCCAGCTGGAATGCCGGTCTTACCATTAAGGCATTTACAATGCAAACTTCAGATAGACCCTGACCAGACTAGTAATCAAATTTGAATTCACAGCATGTGTGACCTGTGACCCCCGTACTGCCTACTTTAAAACATCAGTACTAATAACCTGATTAAAACTAAATGTATGAGTGTAACATCGGCACACATCTATTTACTCTGTCACTGCAATGATACCACCAGCAAGCAAGCAATAATGCTGTGAAATAAAGCATTTCAGTTTTTGTGGCATGAATAATTATATCTAGCTGGCTACTGCACTTTGATCCACGCATTAAGAAAGCTGATTTTCTTTCATTCCATCAGTTTACACTGATTTGATAGCTAGATATTACTATGTAATATAGTATTCATTATTATTATTATTTTAGGACATCAAAATCAGACTTCAAAACAAGCAAATGCTTACATCCATTTTCATTAACTGGAATTGGAGGTCGTGATGCTGGTTGCTGAAATTCCCATCTTTTTTGGCGTATAAATATAACTGGAAGTGGGTATTCAAGCTACTTGGCAAATCTTCCATGGCTCTAATTTTCAAATTACTTAGCTGATTCTTCCATAGAAACATTCTTCACACATTTTCCTTGAATTTTGGTGAAAGCTGCCACTTGACGCTGACAATGGCTGACCAATCATGACCAATGAAATCCACAGATTAGTAATCTTTGTCAAGTGATGAGGTTTTGGCATTCACTCTCAGTTCTAGAAAGGTAAGCTGATTCATAGCTCGGAATGACCAATGAAATCCACAGAATAAAGCAGCTGATGGCGAGATACTGGGCTACTTAAATATGCGCATGGATCAATGTTCTTCTCTAAACTAATATTATGACTGCACAGTTTTAAATAAACCAGCAACTGCACATTAGCATGTACTGTACAATATGTACAAAAATGCTATAATGAAAATCAAAATTAAAAAAAGAAAACTTTTGCTTTGGTGTTTATTTTTTTGTTTTCATTCAATTTAATTTTTCAGACTTTTTTTTTTTTTGTTTCCATTTAATTTAAGTTTTCAGACGTTTTTTGTTTTTACTTTAGTTTTGGTTATCTTTTTGTTAATGTCCTACACACTTGTCAATACCTTTGTGAATTTGGTCCCAGAAATATCTGGTCTACTTTAGACTAGTCAAGCAGGAGACTCTATTCAGTCCAGGGATGCCACTCACTGCAGTTATTCTTCACTGGACTCTAGCATCTTTTTTGTAGCATGTTGACCAATCTTTTATATGTTTGTAGAGGATGTGGGGCACATGGAGAAAGGTCCAAGAAAGGCACACAATGCTAAAAAGAAAGCACCTTAAGAGGCTAGCAAGGGTAGGCAGAGGTTACTATAGTGAGGAAGACCTTGGTGTCCTAGAAGGGGAAGAGACAGAGACATCAATTCGGTTGCAGACAGCTGATGGCTGGGAAGGAATAAATGCATGAGGTCAATTAACCCAGTCTCTGATCCTGTCTCAAGAAAGTAAGTTGTAAGAGAGGACTGGCACATGGCCACCAGACCTCCTGGCAGATGGGAAAACTAAGGCCAAGTTGCCAGTTCAAAGGACTGCTCGGCTCAACTGAGAAGCTGCACAGAGATTTGTGCCTTTGAGGACTACTAAATAATCAGGGCTGCAGGAGCCTCTAGAGAAAGTTCTAGCCTGATGTTCCTGAAGTAATATAAGCAATGGTCTTGACCACAGAACTCATTTCTATGCTTAGCTGAAACTGACTGTGAGCAGGGATTTAAAAACTGCCTCAAGCCTCAGGGCTGCCTGTGTTGGGAGATGGCAGGAGAGTTTTGGGTGAAGCCTGGGGAAAGACAGGCAGGGCCATGTATGAAAGACACATGAAAAGTGAGAAAAAGGACACATCTGTGGCACTGAAATGGTGGGCAAAGCTGCCCTATCCAACAGACAAGGTTCAACAGTAGCGTGGGAGGACCCAGTAAGACAGAAGAGTTTTGCTTGGCTTTTTCTTATTTTATGTTCTCTCTTTATTTGTCCCTCTCTGTATTTTCTATGATAAGCATACCATTTTTTTAAATGTTGACATTAGTCTTGGTGCGAAGAGAGTATTGCAATCCTCAGAGTAGAACATTTTCTTAGTTTTTTAACTGCTTTGGATCGTTGTCTGGAACACAAGGCCGTAATGACATTTCACATCCACAATCCTTCTCAGAATGTACTGGTAGGTCACATCACTGTTTGTAACCCCCAGTGGAAGAGCCTGCTATGCACAGATGGTCCAGTTTAACAAGCCAAACATGTTTCTGAAGTCATATGAAGACCAAAAGAAGCCTTTGTTAAGGTTTTGTTACAGAAGAGTAAATGAGCAATAGATGACTTTTTACAATACCTAAACTAAAGTGTTATTTTTAGAACTACTTCTGTTGTACAAGTACTGCTGCATTCTTATGGACCCAAAGTCTAAGGACAGAATCCCATGTTTGATTATTTGAAAGTTCACGCCATCTCTGTGGCTTTTCCTCCAGTTCTCCTTCACATGGAGGTTAGGGTAACTGGCAGATCTAAAATGACTCCATGTTGATATGTGCATGAGTGTGTCCCACAATTGACTGGGATCTTCTGTTTTACTACCTGCGGCTTACGTAGACATCTCCAGCCCTGCATGACCCAGCATTGGACTGAGCAGTTTTGGGAGGTGATGTTTATGTTATATTCTGTCTGTCTGTTAATTTGGAAAAATGAGAAATACAATTCAGGATTGCAGAGTTCTGGTGCCTCTGCTGGCAAAATTGGTCAAATGTCCGGAGCCAACCATAGCTGGGGCATTAGTCTATCACAGTGTGCATATATGGGTGCTAGTAAATCAATATGCTTGTCTTTGGGATGTGGTAAGAAAACTAGGAGCACCATGACACTAAAAGCCACAGAGACAAGGAGAGAACAGAGAGAAGATGCATGTTGCATGTTTAGACTCTCTATAGACAGTGATCAGGGTACACCAGCTCTCCTCCCACCTCCCAACAGACATGCGGGTGCTGTTAACTGGCAACTCTTCATTAGTCCCGCTGTGAGTGAGTGAGGGTGCATAAGTGAGCCCTGTGATGGACTTGGCACCCTGTGATGGACCCACTATTGCTGAGGTGCGCTGTGGCATCTAAAGTGGATTAAGTGCCTCTGAGAATACTTTCTATAACAAAAACACTGCACTTTGGTTACAGATCTTTTCAAGAGAAAATACAACAAAACAGTCAAACATTAATTTGGTGGACCTGGCTGGCAGTGAAAGACAAAGGTCTTCTGGATCAGAAGGTGACCGACTGAAGGAAGGAACATCTGTCAATCTCAGCCTTACGACACTGGGTAACGTAATTAGGTAAAAGAAAATGGTGGATATAGATACACAAAAATTCCAAGGCTCAACAACAATGGAGAGTCAAAGCACACAAGATCTGCAACACTAAATCATGGGGAGCTCAACATGGTGGATTTCACAAAGGCACAAAGATCCTAGGGCAATGCAATGCCACCATCTGAGGTACAATAGATCCAGAAAGTATTCAGAATCCGTCACCTTTTACTCATTTTGTTATCTTGCGATTTATTGCAAATAAATTCATTTTTCTCACATCAAGCAACACTCGATAACCCAGAATGACGATATGAAAACTGCATTTTAAACGTTTTGCAAATTTATTAAAAACAAAAAACTGCCATATCACATTGACACAAATATTCAGACCCTTTCATATGACCCCTGAAATGCTCAGGTGCATCCCATTCTATTGATCATCATTGAGATGTTTCTACACCTTGTTTGGAGCCCACCTGTGGTCAATTTAATTGATTGCACGTGATTAGTTAAAGGCACACACCTGTCTATAGAAGGTCCCACAGCTGATAGTGTGTGAGCAAAAACCAAGCCTTGACTTTGAAGGAATTGCCTGCAGAGCTTAAAGACAGAACTGTGTCAAGGCACAGACCTCGGGAAGGTTACAAAAGAATTTCTGAGCACTGGAGGGTTCCAAGAGCACATGGAATAAGCTGGGAACAACTACGTCTCTTCCTAGAGCTGGCTGTCTGGCTTAACTGAGCGAATGGGTGAGCAGTGCCCTGGTAAGAGAGGAGACCAAGAAGTGATCACTCTGGCTGTGCTCCCGTGAATCTGTGAGGAGAAATGAGAAATTTCCAGGAGAACAACCATCACTGCAACACTCAACGGATCTGGGCTTTATAGCTGAGTAGCCAGACAACCCAAGAAAGCCTGCTTGGAGTTTGCAAAAAGGCACCTAAAAGATTCTCAGACTGTGAAGTGGTCTGATGAAACCAAAATTGAATTATTTGACCTCATGTCTAAGCATCATGTTGGCAAGAAACCAGACACCACTCATGACCTGTGAAACATGGTGGTGGCACCATCTTGCTGTGGGGTTATCTTTCAGCAGCAAAAACTGGTTGAGGGAAAGCAGAACAGAGCAAAGTATGGAGATACTTTTAATGAAAATCTGCTGAAAGTTCACCTTCCAAGAGGACAATGACCCTAAGCACAAAACAAAGACAACACAGGGGTGGTTCTGTTAATGTCCTAGAGTGGCCCATCCAGAACCCAGAGTTAAACCCAGCAGAAAATCTCTGGAGAGACCTGAAAATAACTGTCCACCGACAGTCTCCATTCAACCTGACAGGTTTGAGAGAATCTGCAGAGAAGTATTGCGGAAAATCCCCAAATCCAGGTGTGTGAAGCTTGTTGGTCAGAGCCAAGAAGACTTCTGGCTGCCAAAGGTGATTCCACAAAGTATTGACTTAAGGGTCTTAAGATCTGTGTCAATGTAATATTTCCAGTTTTTATTTTTAATATATTTCCAATAATTCCTAAAATCCTGTTTTTGCTTTGTCTTTCTCGGGTATTGAGTGTTGTCAAACGAGGGGAAAAATTATTTTAAGAGCTGCAAGCTGCAACATAATAAAATGTACGGAAACTGGAGGCATCTGAATAATTCACTTTCTAAATCCACTGTACTCCTGTCATCCCCTGTCCATCCCATCATGTGACTGCTATGTAATCAGTGTTGCATAGCAACAGACACGAGTAGGAGGTGCTAGGACAGGACAAAGGCAGATCTATTGACGTAATTCCTGACCAAAGTTCTGAATTATAGAGCCCTGTGTGTTCCCATGTTTATTTGCATATTGATAAATTATCTCTATTTTGTTTGGGGTTTTTTTTTTAGTTGCCTGGCAGATGCAGCAATGGGGAAAAAAGTGGTGCACATTCCTTACCGAGAGTCAATTTTGACAAAACTGCTGCAGCCTGCACTTGGTGGGAACAGCAAAACTATCATGGTAATTGGCTTTTGGATTTTTATTGTATTCTTTAAGTTTGCATTTTCATGTTGATTGATTTCTTCTTGCCAAATATCCAAGAGCTTCTAAATGACTGGCTCTGGGCTTCTCATCCAAGAAATGAAATATTACCCAAAGATAAAACTTAAGCTTGTTTTTAATGAAGATAGAAGTCAGCCATACTGTAGTCTGTAGAGGGTATTATTCATGAAACACTTCATTATAGAATGGCAGTGGTTGGTGAATAAGCTGGAATGATTATAAGCTTTTACTTCTATGATTTGGACACTTCTATATTTTGGTTTGCTGCCATTATTCACCCTTTAACAATGGCACACAATCCAAGTAAAGACAGAAACACATGCAGACCTGGGAAGAACTTATACATCCCTAGAGACGGGGTCCGGGCTACTACTGTATATGAATGCAGGACCCTTAAACATCACCTTCCATGCTACCTGCCTTTATAACAGTGTGAATTAGTCTTATATCTGGGCCCCCATGTTCATCACTTCAATTAGAAAAGGGCAATGTGACTAATTTCATGACACTGCCAGTTTGTCCAAAAATACTTCAATTCCTGCTTGTGCTGGCAGAAACTTTGGAAAGTTTAATCCTTGAAGCGCAGGGCTGAGTCAACGTGTAAGCTCTGCTGATCCCGGAAGAGGCTGTCACTGCAGCAGTCTTTGTTCCACAGTTCACGGGAATGTCAAGCATCTCTGAATGCTGTCCATTTAGACATCTGATCTCTAACCACAAGAGTGGGAGTCATCTCGGGAATGAACGCTTGTAACATTTAAACAAAAGCTATTATTATTTTACTTGCTAAAACCAGAGGACACTTGACCCCATATGTACCAGTACAGTTAAAGTTGTAATGTGCCCTGACTTTTCTTCTCAGTTATTTTACACGTTGCATTTGAATTCATTTTACTTAAGTGCTGATTTCATTTTTGACCGTTTATACTCCAGTTCATGGACTTAGTAACGGCCATCACAACTTAGGAGCCATAGCCGGACAGGACTCAGGTCATCGCAGGCAGTGCCGGTTCTAGGTTATTTTGTGCCCTAAGGCAAGATTATTAGTGCGTCAATTGATTGTTTGCTACCTAAACCGTGTGTCTTAGTACCAAGCAAATGCCTAATTCACCTTCTTGGTGATGCTGGTCCTGATCGCAGGGCTCACCCACGCACACATCTACATTCTGGTCAGGAGTCATCATAATGGTGTGCATCAAAACAGCCAGCCAAAGCCACCAATCCCAGAGGACGATGACCCATGTGTCCATGGATTTATGTACGTATAACTAAAATTTTCATTCAGTTCACCAAAGTGCACACGTCTAATCATTCACCTGTTTTTTTTATCTAAGTGCCATGAGGGGCATTAGAACCAACCCTAGACAGTGTTTCGCTCTACCATAAGGCATACTCATGCACAGCCCACACTTAAGGTTTCATCAAGCCAACAGACCTGGCTTTGAGATTTTGACAGAGACTGTAGTACAGTGGTACCTTGGTATACGTCCACTTTGGAATAAGTCCAACTTGGTATACAACCTGTTTGGACGCGAAAAATTTTGCTTGGTATACAACCTTTGTTTGGAATACGACTCGCGTGCTAGAACATCGCATGCATTACCTATGTTTACCTCTCTCTTAACAAAGCCACGACCGCCCACAAGCGTCAGTATGCCAATTGCTAGCATTCAGTGAAAAACCCGCGCTATAACTCTCTGTGAATTTTTAAGTGATTTTGTGTTTTTTCGTGTAAATTTGAATTGATTGTTGAAAAGTATGAAGGTGGCATGTGTATCCGAGACTTGGCTGCTGCATACCGTATGCCGAGAACGACAGTATCTATGATTGTGAAAAGCAAAGACTAAATTAAATTTTCATTTATTTCATCTACAGTAAACCTTCGTTTATCGTGGTTAATCCGTTCCAGACTCTACTGCGATAAATAAATTTCCGCGAAGTAGGATTTTTTATTTATAAATCGAATATTTTCACAGTTGGAGCACAGAAAACCTGTTTACAACCTTCTAAATACATATTTTAACATTAATAGAGCCCTCTAGACATGAAAGAACACCTTTTAGATAAAAGTTTAAACTGTGCTCCATGACAAGACAGAGATGACAGTTCTGTCGCACAATTAAAAGAATGCAAACATATCTTCCTCTTCAAAGAAGTGCGCGTCAGGAGCAGAGAATGTCAGAGAGAGACAGAGAGAGAGCAAACAATCAAAAATCAATAGGGCTGTTCGGGCTTTTAAGTATGCGAAGCACCACCAGACAAAGAAGCTACAAGGAAGGGAGCAATGTGAAGGTAGTCTTTCAGCATTTCTTAGAGGAGCATCCGTATTCTCCAGGCCAGTGTCCGAACAGCCCCTCTGCTCACACACACCCCCTCCGTCAGGAGCAGAGAATGTCAGAGAGAGTGAGAGAGACAGAAAAGCAAACAATCAAAAATCAATACGTGCTGTTCAGGCTTTCAAGTATGCAAAGCACCACACGGGAAGCATATCGTATATCATTGAGGAGTTTTATTTAATATGTAATACATGCTCTGATTGGGTAGCTTCTCAGCCATCCGCCAATAGCGTCCCTTGCATGAAATCAACTGGGCAAACCAACTGAGGAAGCTTGTACCATAAATTAAAAGACCCATTGTCCGCAGAAATTCACGAAAAATCCGTAATATATATTTAGATATGCTTACATTTAAAATCCACGATAGAGTGAAGCCGTGAAAGTCGAACACGATATAGCAAGGGATCACTGTAATTGCTTTTGTATTTATCTATTTTAGTATTAATCAGTGTTTAAATTATTTTATAAAACCCCATCAATGTATAATATGCCAATAACAATAGGATTTTTTTTCATGGGAACGGATTTATCATTTTCCCTTTATTTCTTACTAGCAAAATACCCGCGCTTCGCAGCGGTGAAGTAGTGTGTTAAAGAAGTTATGAAAAGAAAAGGAAACATTTTAAAAATAACGTAACATGATTGTCAATGTAATTGTTTTGTGACTGTTATGAGTGTTGCTGTCATCAAGGATTTGATTATCATTATTTCTTTCAATCATGTTCGTATTTGGAGGACGTGTTGTGTTCAAGTTACATTCCGTGTTTGTCAACCGTTGTAAAGATAACAGGTTTCATTCATCGAAGTGTTCACTACCCAAATCGCTACTCGTGAATCTAAGATGTTAAACAGGCATTCCCGATTTGCCTGCGAGTATTTAGCGACAGCGTCACGAGGTTGTTTCCATCTAGCTGCATCAGAAAATGTTCCATGATATCTGACACGCCTCCTTTTTACTGTTTTCTCACAGCTTGGATTGCTGCTGACGGATGGCCTTATATGGGCAGGCAGTCAATTACGTGGGAGGCGTGGGGATGGGGGACGCAACTCCACCTCACACAGCGACCGAGCTGCAGGTTATGGACGTATATATTTACATAAGTAGGATTCAATTATGACCGTTACGCGTAGAATTTTGAAATGAAACCTGCTTGACTTTTGTAAGTAAGCTGTAAGGAATGAGCCTGCCAAATTTCAGCCTTCTACCTACACGGGAAGTTGGAGAATTAGTGATGAGTGGCTGAGTCAGTAGGTCAGTCAGTGAGGGCTTTGCCTTTTATTAGTATAGATAGTAAAAATTCGTTTGGTATACGTCCAAGGATCTGGAACGGATTAAGGATGTATACTGAGGTACCACTGTATTTGTAAAAAATGAAGAGAACAGAGAGACTCATCACACACTAAAGTCAGATACAAGTCAATCCCTGATCCTTCCCCTAAACTAGTCATTGTCTTTTCATTTTTATGTGTAACTGTAACTGCAAAGAACTTTCCCAAACGTAATCCTTTAATTGATATATTGTCTAGGAACCCTGTTAGAAGTCTCATATGTCAATGTTTTCTGTGATTTGGAAGTATCAAAACAACAAAATACAAATGATAATCTAATCTTTTCAGATTGCTACTCTCAGCCCCGCAGACATTTGCTTTGAGGAATCCTTGTCCACCCTACGTTATGCTGAAAGGTAAGCTTTACACTTCAGTACATGGATTTTCCTGCCATGAACTGTTTTATGGAAAACATTTGAAAAAATGGAGCCCAAAAAGAGAAGCTTTAGAATAGTCAGAAAATTGAGAGGATCATAGTAAGGTCATTGAAAGTTGTTGAATTAATTGTTAGACAATCTTAAATATTCATTTATCAGATACTAAGAAAACCACTTAGATCATTTTATGGGGTTGTTAATATAACAGTATGTTGATATCATGACCACTTCACACAATGGGTGGGTCTTGTCTTGGGAATTTGGAGGAGACTGCTGTGGGAGAAGGAGAAAACATGGCAGCTTTGACAAAGAATCAGGATTAGCTGTTGTGAGTTTGACGGAGTGAATGGCATCCTCGGATATCTCAAAAATTCCTATGACATTCTCAAACCATTCTCAAATAATAACCAGTCCATCGCAGGAACAAAAATTCATATTTTACCTTTAATTCTGCGTATATATACCTGCATATTTAAATCCTGGCCTGGTCACTCTGCAAGAAGCTGACATGTTTTGACTTAATTCACATATTTTGTTCTGGGTCCTTCAGCTTCCCCTCACATCTTGAAAATGTGCCTTTTTGATCACTCTGGAAGTTTTAAAAGATGTCTGGGACAAAATCATACTGAGAGAAACAAACAGTGACAGATGTGCAAAGGAAAAATGTGTGCAGCCACATATTCATGCAGCTAGTAGGTTGTCCTCTCCATTGTGGACAGTTGCTGTGGAGAAAAGTGCTGGAATTCAATTTAGTAATCATTTAAAAAAACAGTAAAAAGTTTGCCCTGCACGTTTAATTGTTATTTGCTCTAAGTTTTATGCCTTATGACGGCATTACCAGTCCTTGTGAAGAGCTTGTGGACACTTTCTTTCCAAAGCTACAGGTGTCCAAGGATTATGATTTTCATTCTTTCATTTTTTTCCTGGGTTTTTATTTATAAATAAAATTAAAGCCATCTTATTTTGGGTGTTTCTCAACCCAAGGAATCTAATTCTGCTATTAGTTTTTGTGAGTTACTATTTTATTTATTAAGTTAATTTTTTTTACCTTCATTTTTGATGCCATTTTTTTGTTACTGGACATATCCATTTTGAAATGCTAGCATGCTCTGTTGCTTTGGCAACTTCCCATGATCCTCTGGGGATTGTGCAATTTGTGACATCAACTTGTGCAACAGTATAAAGATCTCCATGAAACTTTATTTGTTATCTGGAATTAGATAAAAACATGATTCATGCGTTTGACTTTGTATCTTTTTTATTGGCCTCTGCTTATCTCTGACTATTATTTTTTAGGATATTGTTTTGGTTTTGATGATCAGCTGTCTTTGATCTCCAACCTTGCTTTATTTCCCATAAAAAATGATACTAGTCAGTACACCAAGTTGGAATAGGTAATAAACCAGTTTATCTGATATAATAAATGAAAATCTTCTTGCAGAATGTTTTTTTTAATGTTTTACTGGTATTATAAAAACTTGTGGAAAACTTAAAAATAAAACACATCCTATCACAAAATTTGCCAATAGGTAGATAGTAAAGGAAACAGAAAATGTGATTTTATATTGGTGTACTAGTGTCTTAAACATAATGTCTTTGTGTGTTAACTGGGTATAATAAGTGAGCTCACCATTTTAAGAATATTCTGCTGTGTGGTTCATCGTGACTGCGAAGTCGATTGGCTCTGTGCCGGTCTGGACCCGATTGGCTCCATCTGCTTTGGATTAAGTGAGTTTGACAACATATGTGTGTTTAAAGCTGATGATCTGAAACAGGAACAGAGGAAGAGCAAACACTGCACCTTGTCTTATGTTTGCTTGGTGGCAGCTTGAGTGAGGGAGAAAGAAGCTGCACGTTCATCAGTTCAAGTCAGATAAAGGAATACCTGCAATCAAATCAGTTTGAGTGTAAGCAAGTGTTGGAAGGTGCACAATTCATCATTAATACATTAAAAATACATACAATTCAGTCTGAAAAGTACAAACAAATACATTATACTGGTATATCCTGAGGCCACCAGAATTTTTAGTTATAATGTGATGTGGATTGTTGGCCACCCACGCCCATTTCAATAAATGCTGCCAGTGACAGGTAATACCAACATGTGTGCCACTTTTAGAGTTTGGGGAGTCGCAAGGGATTGCATATAATGTGCTGCATTAAATTCCACAGCCCACATCATTTTGTGCTTTCTCTTCATTTTTTGTGCAGAGTTCAAGTTATCAAGTATATTTTGTTTTGCTACAGTTTCATTTCATTCATGTTATTTTTTCTAGTACGTAAAATTAATGCCAAAGAAGTTTTACTATCTCTGTTGTCAACTAGCATTTGTTGGCTTTCTTTTGTCCTGTCTGTTTTTGTTCAGTAATTCACCTTCATACAGTCAGCGTTGGTTAGAAGAACAACAGAAACCCAAACGAGCTCAGATAAAGTGCTAATCAAAGATCTGGGGCCTCATGTATAAACAGTGCGTACGCACAAAAATGTTACATAAGAACGTTTCCACGCTCAGATTGCCAATAAAACCTAAACTTGGCATAAAGCCACGCACATTTCCACGGTACCTCATACCCTGTCGTATGCATGTTCTCCACTCGGTTTTGCAGACTGGCGGCACCCAGCGTCAAAGCAGTGCTACTGTTCCTGTGTGGTTATTTTTTCTTTTTAGATCCACATCCCTGACGCAGCTTTATAAATACACTGAAATTAACCGCATATTGTTTATTAGTTATTAGTTATTTATTAACCTGTAACAATATAATGGTCCACAGAATGGCCAAACTATTCCAAATACCATAACTGCTTTAGCGTTGTTACTCTCACTGCAACTTCTTCTTCTTCTTCTCCTTTCATCTGCTCCCGTTAGGGGTTTCCACAGTGGATCATCTTTTTCCATATTACTCTCACTGCACCACTCGAAGTATTTATATCACTGTATCTGAGTGTGAATCACAGCAGTCAGCCATGTTTCCTACTTCTCACACGGCAAATGCTTCAAAACCTTTCCTGTACGGACCTCGCGGTTCAAAAACAGTTTCATCCCAAGATGAAAGATGAAATGCAGCAAAATAAAACTTTAACTTAATTTAAATAATCTATGTTGTTAATAATTATACATGTGAGGACACGGTGTCGCTGCGTTCATGGATTGTTCCTGCCTCTCGCTGTATTCTTGCTGGTGCTGACACGACACTAGAAGGATAGATGGATAGAATAATTAAACATATACTACGTAGATATTTCAATGTTCCTTAAAAGTTTTGAAGAATCTGCATTCTAAGCTTACAGATGGCTTAACGTCTATTATAGAGCTGATTGTGTGGTGATTGGGTATTTGAAGAAAGAAAAGGAAGGACAGGAATTGGGGTTTAGTACAGTTGAAAGAGACAGTACTGTTACAATAAATTATTTCATCGAAGGTCATGCACGGCACAGCAAGCATCTTGCATGAGGCATGAACAATCACTGCACCACCGTGTTCCCATGTGTAATAACATGCTTTAACTAATATCATCATGAAAATGATATCACATATACATCTGAGTATTTTAATTATTCAGAGGGCTGTAATATTACGAATGTAATGGATTCTGTGTCCTGTCGGAGGAAGAGAAAGCCCGGAAGCACGTAGTGATTCACACACATAGAGCACATAGAAGATCAAATACAAAACAAAGCATTTAACATGCTACTTTAGTTACGATGGGATTTGAGAAACTAGTAAATTAAACGATTTAAAGATGAAGTTTATGATGTTCTGCTTTAATGAAAAAATAAACTACGTGATTAAAGTTAAAATTTAGAGATTAAAGTTGACATTTCCTGCTTTTTTCCCACTGTGTGCCTATTTTTTTTTCTCTGTACCCTAATAAGCTTTCATATGACACTCAGACGGTGGGCTATGACTCGCCTTTTCACAGCGACTTTGATATCTAATAACTTCTTTTTTATTTCGGGCACTGTGCGATTTTGTTAACTTGAGCTTTCGAGTTTTTCCGACACTCTGTCACTCAATCAACTTCCTTTTGTTGTTTATGCCACTGTTTAAACCAGCAAATAGTATGTTTTTCTTTGCCTCCACTTGGTATTTGCTGCACTCCTTCTATTCCCCCAATGCCCCCGTGCTTTTACCATTGCCTTTTCACAGAATTCTGAGCTTAACCCATTAATACCTCGTGTTCCATTATTGGAACGACAGTCAGGTAATTTTATACGTTATGTATAATGTAAGAAGTGGATTTGCCTAGTGTTCCAATTTTGGAACGCCACACAACTCAACAATGGAATGTAATATTTTTTTTTTCTCTTCAAATTCTTGTTCCTTATATTTTTCTACGCAACATATGTGAATTTCATGCACAATCTCAAAAATTTCAACCTTAGGCATAAATGGGCTACTTATATTGATTTGCATATTCAAAGAGGCGTAATTCTGGGAGGAGATGGGGTGGGACAGCAGGCGCTTGCGTTACTTTTCACGCTGACTGGGATTTATGCAGCGGAAGAATGTGGAAGTTGGCATTCGCACAGATTTATGCATCTGGATTTTTTTGTGCGTACGCACATTTTGTCCCTACACCATGTCAGAGTGTGAATTCTACGAACGGCGTTATGCATGAGGCCCCTGGTGTGTGCGTGAGTGAGTGTGTGTGTGTGTGCACGTACGTGTGCACTGGACCTAATGCTGCCCGAGAAGGACCCAGGAACCACCCCACCTTAGAACTTTACAGATTGATGTAGGGTCTACACTATAGCAAAGACCAGCCCAGTGTTATTTCTGGTGTTCCCCAACCATTTAAGTTGATTGTTTGATTAATCACTTTATTAATGCATTAAGTAAGTGATTGATTTTTTTTTTTTTTACTTATGTACAATGCTGTAGTTTGCCTGGTTGGTAATATTGTGCCACATGTCCTAGATAAAGGCTGTAGTACTTCTTCCTGGGATTTGATCATATAACTGAGTTTTCCTTGTTCTCGTTGTTATTTAAGGACCAAGAAAATTCAAAACAAAGCTGTGATCAATGAAAGTCCAACAGAACGCCTCATCAAGGAACTCAAGGCAGATAACGCCAAACTACTGCAGAAATTAGCCCGAATGGGGCATGAAGGAAGAAAGGCAGAGAATGAAACAAGTGAGTGCGTCTGTCATTAAATTGTGTTACCCGGACATGCATTCACATTTCAAGGGTCAGCTTACATGTTAGCAGGTCCTCTTTGTGATTTTATGTGATGAATGGATTATTAATTCTGCTCAAATGAGCCAGTAGAACTCAGTGGATCATGTTTTCTGTCTCATTTTGAATAGAGTGTCCATCTTCTTTATTTGATAATATACTTCTGTGATAGTACTTGATAATTATGTTTTTATTTTTATTCCTGTTCTTAAACTTATGAAACATAGGAGATAGATAACATGATCAAGACTGTTGCATTTGCTACTTCATCGGGAAGTGACAATATAAATATGGAGGAATCCCCAGCCTCAGCTACACATAAAAGCCTTTCATGACATGAGTTAAAAGCAGGCCTGCCACTAGGTTTGGTGTCATTCTCAACTACTTTGACACTTTGACTTCAATTTCTGCCTTATCCCTGTACTTTACTCTCTCTGTTACCTTTGTGATCATCAGCTTTTGACTTTGCCTGGTCTCAAGTACGATTATTGCCTTGGGTTTCCAGTCTTTTTCCCAGAGACTTTGTCTCATAATAACTCCAAGACTGTTTACCTCTTTTGACACACTGAGTAGTGGCTTCGTTTATCTGCCGAGTCCTTAATGTGTTGTCTTATAAAAAGTAACTATCAAATAAAGATCAGGAGAAACTAACGACTTTTGTAGGCAGCATTGGAATGCACATTCACAGGCCAAGGCCCGCTTTTCATTTAGAGTGCCTGTGTCATCACTATAAAAACTGCAGCGTAATTTTATCATGGAAGTCGTACCCTGTGCCCTCCTCTAAGGGCCTCCTGGTGAACCCATTGTTTAACTGCACAGCATTGTGATCGACTCAATGATATCCACCAATCAGTCACAAGTTCTGATCTGGGGCTCCACTGATACTGCATGCTTTTATGTTTTTTCCAGCCATTTTCAAAGTCACAAAGTCATTTTTAGCTTTAATTGATCTTATTGTTTAATTGCAGTAGGTGACCTTTTTATTTCTTCTCTGATTTTGCATTCTAAAAAGCACAGCATTGTTGAGGAGATATTGTAAGAAATATTTGCATTTTTTTTATAGCATTATATGCTTACAACTCTTTTGTCATTTTCCTTTTATCGCTCCTTTTTTGTGTAGTTTTCTATCATAATCGTATCATAATAATGACAATAAACAGTGAGTGGAGTAGATATGGAGGCAAATGACTCTGAATGCTGAAAGCTGCACCTACTTCACCGTCAGACCCACAATTAGTAAATAGTAAAGAAGCAGTCCACAAACAGGAAGCCCCCTGAAACAGGTTTGCACTTTTAAACAGAAGACCCCCCCCATTCATTGGTCAACAGTCCTGTCAATTCAAAAGTGTGATCAAGTGTGAATGGGGCTTCATCTTTCTGGGCTTCTTTCATTTTAATCAACAATTTTTCAGCAACAAATATAAGCGTTTTCCATGTTTTAAGCTTATGACTGAATGACTTGACATGTGGATCATGTGACACACGTAATATGAGATTTCTTTTCAGGGATGTCTTTATATTTTTTGCCGTTGTCCTGCCTTGGTCATCATAGACTCCCACTACATCAGGAACTTTATCTTACTTCTCCATAAAAATGTTTCTCAGCCATCACTGAAAACCACGTGGGCTAAGTGACGTATAAAAAAATCCTGTTTTTGGGTGAAACATTCTTTTAAATATATCTAGCTACTGTACATATTAATAAAGAGAATAGGCTAATGGAAGTAAAGAGAAGGTGAAGAAGCTTCAGCAGGCTCATTTAATTCTTGTTGTGAAGGTTGTGAAGTTTCCATGTCACACATCAAAAGAAATATCCTTTTGCATCTGTTATTAGATGGTTCCTACAAATAACCATCAATAATGTGTTAAAAATAGATAAATAGCTAAGTTAAAATTGATCTATCCACTTTCTACATCAGAGTTTCCCAATACCAGGAAGAAATGAGCCACAGCTGATCCTGGTAATGACGGACATGAGAGAGCAACCAGTCCTGTTTTGGGAGTGAAAGCACACAGACAGTGCCAGAAAGTCGAAGCGGCAGTGCTAATCACTACACCTCCGTGCTGCCCAAGCAGACTGCAATCAATTATTTTGAGTTGTTTGATTTCACAGCTTATTATTTATGTCAGCCCTGACTCATTACCTCTGGTATTTCTTTGCCTTTTTAGAAGAACTCCGTCAGCTACTAACTCATAATGAAATGCAGATTCAAGCCATTCAGACACTTTGGGAGCAACATCTCCAAGAGGCCCTGCGAGACTGGGAGCAGCAATATGCATTGATCTCACAGGTGTGCTCCACCTCAAGGACTTTTGACAAACTCAGGCCGTGTGTAATTCCTGATAGATAGATAGATAGATAGATAGATAGATAGATAGATAGATAGATAGATAGATAGATAGATAGATAGATAGATAGATAGATAGATAGATAGATAGATAGATAGATAATTCCTTGTATTTTTTAGCTCTTACTCCAGGGTATGTGCTTTTCATTCAACTGTCATGGGTGGGGCTCAAGTGATAAACTGTGCTGATTGGTTGACCACCAGCACTAGCACCATCTTATAAATCTGCTAGTAGTTTGGACTTTGGAGAGCTATCAGTGAAGATGGAGTGCCATGCCATGCAACAACCACACTTCTCATTACTCTTGATAGTCGTCCCCCTACTGTGCCGTGTCATGCTCCGCATCAAAACCATAATCTCCCCCATGAAGCCACACTCGCTTCAAACCAATAAGATTGCAGGGGATCAGGAACTCACCGCACCGCACAATTTGCATGTCACTTATTTTACAAAACAGATCCAGTTCCTTTAGTGAGATTTGAACATAGCACATGAACGTGGCCAGGAATTTCAAGTGGCCTGGGGCCTACATCATCCAGAAACTCATGGGTTCCTGAAACCAAAGTTCCTGTGGTGGGGAAACATCTTTTGAGTCTTTGTGTTTTTCTAAACTGGATGAAATGGTTAATTAAATTCTTAAGAGTGGCAGAAATTTGTCATTAGTTGTGTCACTAATAGGCCAGTACATCTAAAAAGTTTGACCCGAACATGTGAATTATGATTCAAAGCAATATAATTAGAATACATAAATAATGAAGTCATTCAATATAAGATAACCCACCCAATATTGTAGCATTTAGTGCAAAACAGAACTTGCCAGGGATAGGATGCCAGTTTATTACGCTCTCATACACATGGGCACCAGGACAATTTAGAGCTTCCCATCCACTTCATTTCAATTCTTCAGACTATGAGATACTGTAATCAGACCTTTGGTCCAAGCTTTGTGAGGTGATGAGACCACACACTTCGTCATGTGGTCACATATTCAGCCAGTCTTGATCAGCCAGTTTCTTTTGATGTTTTCAAGGAGCAAACATGACCTCCTCACTGTCTGCTCTCACAAAAGCAGAACAGTGAGCATTGTGCCGCTTTTTATGGGCTGAAGGTGTACCAGGGCCAAAATCCATAGAAAGCTTTCTGTAAAACATGGAGACTTTGTTTTGTCACGTCAGAGTGATTACAAATGGATTGAGGTGTTTAAAAATGTAAAAATATTAAGAATGAAGAATGAGCTGGATGCCCATCTATGTCCACTAACCAAAGAAACAGTTGAGCAACTTTGTACCATACGTCTGATGAACTGACAAGAATTTAGGCCCCCTGGTACACCTTCAGCCCATACAAAGTGGATCACTGCTCACTGCTCAATGGTACGAAAGGAGAGCAGAGTGGCCATGTTCACTCCTAGAAAACAACAAGAGAAACTGACCGATCCAAGGTTGAAACTTTATCACTGTGACCACAGACACACCATAGTTCCACATGTGCACAGGGACAGCTGAACAACCACACCAAAAAATTATCAAAAACATGCGGTTAATAATTGACTTGCACTCGTACAAAGATAATTTCACAATAGCAAACCCAAACATTGTACCAACTGTCAGATATGCTCCCAGACCGTGTCATTACACAAAACGGTGATTACAAAAATGCTTCTCACCATTGGGTCTGGTACTTTAATGGAAAGTTAAATGTCCTCAGATCTTTTGATGCTGCTTTAGGCCTCAGTATTTAAAAGAGGTTCACCATAACAGGATATGACTACAGTACATTTTAATTGTGTGTTCAATGAGCTCAGATGACCAGGAAAGCTGCTGGATTCTTTAATTAAACAAAACACTGATTTGTAGAAAACCTTTTGTTTTTGCAATGATGGGTAGGCTGGCGCCTGGAGATCTGCAATGACCTCTGACCTTCTCCAGCAGGCCTGTCTTCAGACAGTGAATCTTCTTCTCCTTCCTTTTAATTGAGGTCGGTCTCAACTCTCAATACGAGAGGCAGGAAGAAGGCCTCAGTTTGGGGGGGTCACCTGCTCTGCCCAACAGATTTCTCTTTAAACAAAGGCTCATTTTATTGTGTTTTGCATTATTCATATTTTTCAAATAAATGAGCGTGCAGTGAAACAAATCCATTATGGTTTGTTACAAACGTGTCTGAGAGAAGGATGACTTTCACAGTATGTGTTGTAGGTAATAACTTATAAGTCACTGTGATGTGTTAGTGTTTTTGGTATTGATTGATTGATTTTAATGTAAATTATCACACAATGAAGCATGTGAATTCAAAGATAAATACAATGTGTAAAATGAGGCTTTTATAGAAAAATGCATGTGCTTTTAAAGTCCTGGTGTATCTTGGATATTTCTAGCAACATCTATAAAATTCTAGCAAGCTAGAAAAGAGATGCTGAGTATGTTTAGGGGTGGCGCAGTGGTAGCGCTGCTGCCTCACAGTAAGGAGACCTGGCTTTGCTTCCCGGTCCTCCCTGCGTGGGTTTGCTCCGGTTTCCTCCCACAGTCCAAAGACATGCTGGTTAGGTGGATTGGCGATTCTAAATTGGCCCGGGTGTGTTTGTGTGTGTCCTGCGGTGGGCTGGCACCCTGCCCAGGATTGGTTCCTGCCCTGTGCTGGCTGAGATTGGCTCTAACAGACCCCAGTGTTCGGATTCAGTGGGTTGGAAGATGGATGTATTTAGTTAAAAAGTATTTTAACAAGTTTCTTTAGCCAAATTGAATTATTATAAAACAATGGGTTGCAAAAAATAATAAAACAGTAGACAGAGTTGTGGAGAAGAACCTTGGAAGCCTGCATCATGGAAGACCTTCTGTTGCATTGCTTTTGTTTGACCGTGGGCTCCTTTGAGCTTTACTTACTGACCATTAGCACTAAAACCAGTTAAGGGTACGTGTTCATTGTGCTTTACTTTATTCCCAACAATCAGTAAGGTAACTTAACTCTTACTTTAAAAATTAAATTCTTTATAATTGTAAATAAAAAGGAGAGTTCTATACTACCTGATCTTTCCCTCCATATCCTGGTAGATTATGACAACTCAATGATACAGTGAAACCTCGGGTCACGAACGTCTCAGAACACGTACAAATTGGGTTACGAGCAAAAAGTTCACCAAACTTTTACATCTGTTCACAACCACACACTCGGTGACGAACAAGCCAGTTTCCCTTCCGGTTCGTATGCACCGATGATTTCTGCACGTGTTCAGTCTCTCCCTGTGCATTGTTCTCAGTCAGACATGCGTGCATGAAAGGTTAGTTTTCTTGGTTGTTTATGGTTAGTTGTTGTATAAATTAAGGATTTTTCAAACTTTCATTTTTTTCCCTGTGCTTAAAACTCATTAAAAAAAAGTGTTTACAGCGAGCGGTTCGTAAGGCTGTAGCGTGAACTCTTGCAGTGTTAGTTTTCTCTGGTCAAGGTTTTCTCAGTGTTTCTTTAAAAAACATATATTTACATACAGTTCGTACGGCCTGCAATGGATTAATTGTATTCACGTACAATCCTATTGGGGAAATTAGTTTGAGTCATGACCAAATCGGGTTGCGACCAGAGCTTTGGAACGAATTACAATTGTGACCCGAGGTTCCACTGTATGATACTGTATGATATGATACGATATGATATGATATGATACTGTATGATACAATATGATATGATATGATATGATACTGTATGATACTGTATGATATGATATGATATGATATGATATGATATGATGACGAGCAGTCTAATAAATGAGCACATTTGAAATGTAAGATTTCTGGTTTCTGCTGAACACAATTGCGATTATGTCTTGTAACCTTTTCCTGCAGGAGAGAAGAATGATGCAGACCTTTCCATACATTTTAAATATTAATGAAGACCCTCAGCTTTCTGGAGTCATTAAATACTTCATCCAAGATGGTAATTTTATTTTAAGTGATCTGGGTAGAAACTTCATCATTTTTACTGAATTGCTGACATTATTTTTCATGTAAACTTATAGTCATATTGAGCTGGGGTGTCAAGTTCAGGTGTTGGAGGACCACAGTGGCTGCACGTCTTCATTCCAGGCAAACAATAATGGTTGCAATAAACAGACTTGATCGACCTTAAAAAGAATAATCCGCCCAAAAATAATATTTTACATGTTATATATGAAAATGGAAATATTTATGTAAGAAGAAGAAGAAAAAGAAGAATATTCTTGTATTTTACTATCAGCTTTTTAATCTCCTTTCTCCATGAAAACATGACATTATACATTTTTCTCACTACATCATCAATACAACACATATGGTGTAAGTAACATATAAAAAGTATCATATTTGGGTGAAGTATTGGAATAATTTTAATAAACTTTATTTTTAAGACACAGAACTGTTTCCTTAACCAGCAGCAATACAATAATGGGATGCAAACACATGCCCAGCAAATTTGGGGTCTCAAACAGCCCTGGAGGTCCACCTTTTTCGCTTCATGCAGCCTCCTCTTTAGCTGTTAATGAAATCTGTTTATTTGTTGGTGAGTTTCCCTAAACAGCCCCACTATTCATTTTCTTTTTGTCTGAGAGCACCATCAAAGTGTGTTGTGGACCAGAGCAGATCAATCATTCTGAGACCTCGACTATCATATTTTCCAATGTTTTTAGATATAGAGATTGTGTGATGGATGTGCGAGCAAATGAGATTACGTTAGTCAGGCTGTTCCTCTGTTGTTTCACTTTGCATCTTATTATTGTTTGGTTGCAAGTTACACTAAATTCAAGACAATATGGCAGGTTCCATTAGCATTAGTAACTGGTGAAAATGAAGAAAATGTCAGGAATGGAAACCCTTGGCTGCTGTGGCCCTCCAGGATGTGAGTTTGACAGCCCTGATATAAAGAGTAGCTGCTCTTCTCTTCTCAACAGATTGTTACCAGCTGTCACCGTTCCCACCATATCCATCATTCCTCCTGTCCCACAATGAGCCACTGCCTCACTTTCCAGTAGACTTGACTGGCAGTGAGCTTTTTGTGTAGATTTTGAAGAGACACAATGGTGCAGGGCATTTTCGATGTTTTTGCCATTGTGTGCTCCTACAGACGCCGCATACCTTCATCATAATGTTTAAAAAGAAAACGATACTATTACAATGTCTACATCTGCTAACGAGGGGTGCAACGGATCCCTTCATCTTTAGGAGATCACCTCACAGAACTGAGCACCAAGTTAACCCACACTTATATATCTTTATAGAGATTTAAATGTGAGCATTTGTGATGTTTGAATGAAAGTGGATACACCAACCTGCCACGAGACCCGCTGCACTGAATCCTCTAAGACGAAGACTTAAAAATACCAATAAAGAATGAATTCAGAACCTTTATGATAGGCAAAGTGCCCAGTGAGGTCTGGCTGGTCCTGACTGGGAACCCCCCACAGATTTTGATTTTTTTTTCTCCAGTTTAAATGGAGATTTTTAATTTTTTTTTCTGTCCACATGGCCTTATCATCGGACCGTCATTTAGAGGCTTAAAAAAATCATTCTATGAGATGAGACACAAAAATAACTGGACTGGGCTTGGGGCTTTCCTAGAAAACCATGTGGAGGTTGGCTGGACGTGAATCCTAGAACGATATCCCCTCCTACACGCCCTCTCAAACTGCCAATCGGCTAGGTATATCCTGTGAATAGCCCAGTCAGTATTTGTGCAACAATCGCTACACGTGTTGTGCAGTTTTTGACTGATAAAAACATTCCTGTCCTCGATCATCCCCCCTGTTTGCCCGATTTTCCTCCCTGTGATTTTTACTTGTTGCCGAAAATCTAAAGTGACCTGAAGGGAACACATTTTTTCTTCAGTGGATGAAGTGAAGACAAAAACAGCAAGCCTGTTGAAGAGCCTGAAGACTTGAAGACTTCCAGCACTGTTTCAGTCAATGGATGATATGTATGGAGTAGTGAAGCGATCAGGAGGGGGATACATATAAGGTGACAACGTTTAGAATGCTGTGATTCATTTTTTTTTTTTTTTTTACAAATCCGGTTATTTTTGTGTCTGACCTCGTATATTTAAGGATTGTATTTCTCTTAATTATACTGTATATGTCTTACTGCGGTGGGCTGGCGCCCTGCCCGGGGTTTGTTTCCTGCCTTTCGCCATGTGATAGCTATGATTGGCTCCAGTGGGCCCCCATGACCCTATTGTTAGGATATAGCGGGTTGGATAATGGATGGCTGGGTGGATGGATAGATATATCTGTCATATATAAGTGTACATTTGTGGTCATGCGAGGAACGAAATTGGAATGAAGAAATACTGGGGCACCAAAAGCATCATCCTGTTTAATCTTAATTGATTGAATTAACAAAAACAACGCACAATGGCACAATAACAAACAGAAATGCCCATGGCAAGGATTGTTGCTAGATCAGGACCGGTCTCGAGCTCCATTTTTCATGAGTGGGGGGTCCAGAGTGGGACCCCACCTTCTGTGGGCATCTCGTTTTTTTGCTCTTTTTACCAGAAGGGGCGGAGTCAATTGCCCTCAATGGCCATCATCCTCTGGCTGTAGGAAGAAATAAATACCAGTAGCTGCGTTCATCCAAACTTACCAAAGTTCTGCAGTTTTTACTTTGCCTCATAGGACAGTTCTGGAAATAGTGTGATGCGTTTTCAAATAATTCCACAGAGCAAATATCTTCATTTTAAAGGTTTTAGTAAAATTCAAACCAAAGCAGTTCACACAAAAATGGCTTTTTTTTAATCTTTTTTCACTTCTCTCTGAGTTTGGTCATGCAGTCATATTACCTATAAATGTTCATATTAAAAACAGTCAGAAAACTGTATGCCAATCCCCCATTATTGCCAGGCCAGCAATAAGACAATTTTCTAAATGGCTTAATGGACACTCAGTTTTACAGATAAAAGAAATAAATTTCTATTTCATGTTAACTTACAGGGGGTAAAAGGCTATACCAGATTCTAAGTAACTAAATTAATTTAATTTTAAATATTACTTTTTAGGGTTGGCTCTTACAGAAACGATACCATTAGCAACAGCGCCCCCTCTCATCCTGGGGTGGGACTGCTTACCTAAGATGAGTCAGGAGGGTTGATCCAGAGACACACATACATGATAGCAGTATTTATTTTTTATATACTATCCATCCATCCATTATCCAACCCACTATATCCTAACTACAGGGTCATGGGGGTCTGCTGGAGCCAATCCCAGCCAACACAGGGCGCAAGGCAGGAAACAAACTCCGGGCAGGGTGCCAGCCTACCACAGTTTTTATAATCTATTTATTCCTAATTTTTCTGATCTAAATGTATTTATGTTTTCTTTGCATGTCACTACTTCTTACAACCGTTGTATGAAAATGTGCTATAGAAATAAAGGTTGACATAACAAAACACATCACAATTCAAAATACGAACGACCTCAAATCACACATTACACTGTTAGCCATGAAAATGTCAACGCAGTAAATAAGCAAAGGCTGGTGCAGTGGCTGCTGCCTCCCTAACTCCGCGTCCTGTGAGCTCTTTAGGCAGCACTCGCGTCTTCTTCTTCTGTCCGTGAGGATTGTTTCTCTCAGGTATTCCTCTTTGTATCCCTGTGTATCAGAAGCCTGTGTCTTAGATTGATTGGCTATTTTTATTTGGCAGATTGGGTGTGTGCTTGAGGTGTGTTGACGCCTTCATTATGATCATTTCTGTCACTGATAAAACTGTACAAAAGAACGCAAAAAATATAGTCAAAGACCATAAAGCTAAAGAGAAACTGCTTTGCACTGAAGTATATATGATAAAATACTAACAAATGTTAACACAATTACAAGAGCAATAAATGTTTTATATTTGCTTCTGTTTATAGGAGAATGGGATATCGGGCTCGCAGACAGACACCCAAATGCCATTACAGTGAAGGGTCTGGGGTGAGAACATATTTTTTATAAAGCTTCATAAAGTTAAACTGAAATTTTCTTGTAATTAACTGGTCTTATTTTTATTTCCATAGAAATATATATATATATTACATAACACAAAAAATAGTCTCATTAAAGGAAAGGCATATACCCCACTATTTCTTTGTATGTTAGGTGATTGCACACTGCTGGACTGATACTGAGGTATTGTGGGAAAGGAGCTCACACTACAGCCTGTTGGAGGAATTTATTATTAAAGACGCGGCCCGAGTGATTGAAAGCAGCAGCTACAAAGAGTCGCTTCACTGCAGAAATTATTTATGTGTACTTTTGAAGGATTCCATATTAACTGAGCTTTATGGGTTAACTTGTAACAAGACCTTGCAGCAGTGTGTGTAGGCTGTGCATCTGATGATGATGATGATGATATATTTTAATAATCCCTGAGAGGAAATTGTCTGCATTATGTATCCTGTTTGACAGAAAGTCAGAGTTACACTGTGTAAAAATAAATTAATAATCTTCCATAAGTAGGCTTCAGTCTTTAGCTAAAAGAAAACTAACCAGCATACAACGGGGCAAACGGTGGTAGCACTTGGCGTCAGGTTATATGCTTAGTCAAAATTACAAACAATTTTCTTTTCATTAAGGGACATTCTCTCAAAGGGGACTGGGTGGTCTCATGGTCTGGAATCCCTACAGATTTTATTTTTTCTCCAGCCGTCTGGAGTTTTTTTGTTTTTTCTGTCCCCCCTGGCCATTGAACCTTACTCTTATTCGATGTTAATTAATGTTGATTTATTTTGTTTTATAATTGTGTCTTTCATTTTTCTATTCTTTAATATGTAAAGCACTTTGAGCTACTGTTTGTATGAAAATGTGCTATATAAATAAATGTTGTTGTTGTTGTATTCTTTAAAATGTATTACAAGTGGATACTTAAAATACTGTATATATCACTACATACAGTATATCATTGTTGTTTCTATTATTATTAATTTTTGATATTTTTTTATTGAAATACAATGAAAACACTTTAAAGAGGAACATAAGCCATTTTGACAGAAATTACAATGTGGTAAAACCAGCAGCGAAACAAGAAAGGACAAAGTGGGTGGGCTTGGAAACAACTTGTGGCCAACCAATAATATCCCCCTTGAAGTTTTATTTTAGTCACTCTAAGGTCTGGGAGGGTGGGGTCCCCAGGGTGGGTCCCCCCTTGGAGGTGACCAGCTAAAGTAAGAATCAAATACCAAACATTAGGGACGTTCCTGGCTTCTAAATAGGGTGCTGGCATCTGAATTTGGAGGGCTACCAAACCCCCCCAGGGCCTCCTCCTTGGTAAAATTTCAAGCCTGGTGCCTTCCACCCCAACCCAACCCTGTTCAACCCTGCTCTATTAAATGTGATAGCAACAAGAAAGGAATAAAGAAGATCATGAGGAGCAGCAAGTGAGGGAACAGCTCTGTACCAACCTCATGAAGAAGGAGAAGAACGAAGGATTAGGGTTGTGGCCTGGACATGAGTGCATCCGTCCTCGGAGCAGCTGTGCCGTATCTGCCCATTGATTAATATTAGAGCCAACCGCCCCTTTGATCCTTCCCGCTGACAACACCAAAAGGATCAGATTAGGGAAGGAAGACCTTCAGACAGAAATAGAAAGAGAATCAGGAGGTTTTCAGCAAGAGGCACGGGCAGTTTTAGCAGCAATTGTCCCTAATGGAGTTAGCCTCGGCTGGATAAAAGATAAATGAAGTGAGGAAAAGTCTAGAAGGAGGACTATATGGGGAAACAAGGGGACGCTTATAGAGAGTATGGAAGTAAGAAAATCCAACATCCCAAAAAGTAAACGCAGAAGGACAGTCACAAGACACGTACGTAAACATACCAGGAGTGTTCAGGGAGCCAAAGTGACCGATTTGGGTCTCTTGTTTCTGTTCTTGTTATTATGATTGATTGATTGATTGATTGAATGTAAGTTAACCCATAAAAAACATCAATTATTGCGATGTTTCACCATATTGAAATGGCAGAGGAAGAGCCAATCAATGAAAGTGGGCAAAACATCTCTGTCCTCTACTCCAATGTGCCTCCCCCTTTAAAATAAATAACAACCCATCATCTGTGTTTGCTTTTTCAGTATTTTAGACAAGCATGCAACATTTACAAATGCTGACAGAAGAGTTACCTTGAAGCCTGACGCCGAGGCCAGGGTGATTGTGAATGGAGGTCTCATCTACAATAAAATTGAGCTCAGACATTTGGTAAGTTTGTAGCACTTAATGTTGTGTGTCTTTGATGGCTTGTCATTGATCTAAAATATCAATGGGTGGGTCAGCAAAGCTTTACGAGATGTTTAAATGTATGGGGCTTGCTCTTCACCTGCTCTCTACTGTCACTGTCCCGCACTCACTCATTTACACTCTCTCTTTGCCCCTAGCCTTCATTTTCCTTGTGTCTTGGCTCCACTGGCATCCTCTTGTGTTTTCATTCAGTGCCCACCCTCACATTTAAACAGACTGGAGTTATCAGCTATCATAATCTACTTTTAGGATTAAAGCTAAGGTCTCAGGACTGATGCAACAGCCAGCACTCCTAGTCACTGCATTATATTTCACAAGTCTGATCAATTCAGGACAGAGGCATTTCAAGAATGTGCAGATATAGGAGTCTTAGCCCCCTCTTACATGCGTTTCTGCATTATATATAAAACCAAAGAGAAGGTGGGAGGTATCCCCCTTCATTTTTTTGCATGCTTTTATACAGTAATACAAACGTTATCTGGGGCTAGGCGCATTAGATAATATATACAACAGACAAAAAGATCAGGGGCTCAGTGCAATAGAGCAGGGGGCTTAAGCCACTGAAGCCCACTAATGCCACAGACTTAGAAGATAACTTTTGGTTCCTTTTTAGCCTGAATTTTATTATGCAATTATAAGCTGTCAGCAAATGAGACAATGGCATTTGTTTCCAAATTATATATGTGTACATATATATATATATATAATATATACAGTATATATATATACAGTATATATATATATATATACTCCTGCGGTGGGCTGGCACCCTGCCCAGGGTTTGTTTCCTGTCTTGCGCCCTGGTTGGCTGTGATTGGCTCTGGCAGACCCCCCTGACCCTGTAGTTAGGATATGGCGGGTTGGATAATGAATGGATATATATACTCTGTGTGTGTATGTATATATACTGTATATATATATATATATATATATATATATATATATATATATATATATATTAGCTGTACCCCGCAGCTCCACCCACATAGTAGTGAAACAGGACAAACTTTATAAATCAATAAAAACATTTTTAAAAATGTTATTCTAATACCCTCTAAAACACACGTGGCTGTGATCTCTCTCTCAAAAACGGCAAATGTTACTCTTTAACAATCTCTAAATGATAATGTCTACTGAACAAACAGGTATCACAAACTAACCAGAGGCGATGTACGCCGCTCCAACACATGGCGAGAGGTAGACTGATTCGAATGGAGGCTGGAGCATGAGTGAGGAGGGCCCTTCCCCCCTGGCTCCCCTCGGCCCGCAGTGTCTCTCTTGGATTCGTGCAAATAAATTGGTACCGCAAGTGAACTAAAGCAAATTATAGAAAAAAATCTGATCTCCATCCATTAAGTAGTTCTCTCGTGAAAAGGGACAGACAGATATTGGATATATATATATTTAACTTGTTGGTACCCTTACTGTTCTATGAAAAAGTGCTGTATGCCTCCTGAAAAGTGATTAAATGAAAAGCAATCGTCCCATGTACTGTATATCTGCATGCCGTTGATATGTCATCGAGTAAACCAAAGCAAGAGTGAAAAGAGATAAAGTGTTGCTTTTTCTACAAAGACATTCTAAAATGGCCTGGATACATTTGTTAGTACCCCTAAAAAAACAATCCTAAATAACTGAATTTTTCAAACTAGCTCTTTTCTTTATTTAGTACCACAAATGTCTCTTATCATGCAATAAGTCATTAAGCGTAAAATGGAGAAAAATAGTCATTCTGCTGTTTGGAAGTACTGAGTGTCCCACAATGAACAAGCTCCAGAGAAAGCAAAGGAAGAAGTTGTCTGAGGAGATCAAAAAGAAAATTATAAACAGGCATGTTAAAGTCAAAGGCTATAAGACCATCTCCTAGCAGCTTGATGTTCCTGTGACAAGAAGTTTAAGGTTCATGGGACTTTAGCCAGTCTCCCTAGACACAGATGCAAGAGGAGAACTGATCCCAGAATGAGCAGAAAGATAGTGAGAATGGTAGAGAAAAAGCCAAGGACAACTTCCAAAGAGATACAAGATGAACTCCAAGGTCAAGGTCCAACAGCATCTGATCGTACCATCCATTACCTTTTGAATGACAGTGATATTAATGGAAAAAGACCCATGTTAAAAGAAAACAATAAAAAAAAACATAAAAAATGCAATTTGTTAAATTGCATATTGACAAGCCACAGTGCTTCTGGGAAAATATCCTTTGGACAGATAAGACAAGTCACAAGTCACAATAGCAGACAAAAAAATGAAGTTTTCAAGGAAAGGAACACCATATCTACTGTGAAACATGGAGGAGGCTCAGTTATGTTTTGGGGCTGCTGTACTGCATCTGGCATGGGATGCCTTGAGTCTGTGCATTGGACAGTGAAATCTCAAGACTATAAAGACATTCTGGAGCAAAACATACTGCCCAGTGTCACAAAGCTCTATCTCTGGCCCTGGTTATGGATCCTCCAACAGTATTATAATGACCCAAAACACACAGCTAGAAGCACCCAAGAATGACTCGGACCTAAACATTGGACTACTCTGAAGTGACCTTCTATGAGCCCTTATTTGAATCCTTTTAAACATCAATGGAAATAACGGAAACATGAAGTTTGGAGAAGGCCCCCTTCAAACCTGACATATCTGGAGCAGTCTGTTCAGGAAGAGCAGGCCAAACTACCTGTTGACAGATGCAGACGTCTCATTGCGAGCTTCAGGAATTGTTTGTTTGCAGTGATTGTCTCTAAAGGTTATGAAACAAAATATTAGAATATGGGTCATATTGTTTTTGCAAATAAAGTTGTGTTATTATTTGACATTTTCTGTTGAATAAAAACTCAAAGTCCGATATTTGTTAAATATGGATTAAACAATGATGGGTGCCTATTACTTTGTTCAGTTTCAAGTTATTTCAGTGACATCTGTGGGTTCTTCTTTTTTTTTGGACTGGTACCAACAAACTTCTCTGTATATACAGTATATATTTCACAAGAGAGCAGGGGGTTGAGTGCATACACTTATACAGCGTGTTGCTTCACCCACCACACGACAAACCACCAGGATTGGGACCCAAGTGACACCTCGGCACCACACTGCAACAATGTGAGGCTTTCTACAGCGGCTGGAGTGCCAATCCTGCCACCAACCCACAAAGTTTCCCTGCAAGTTGGAGGACCCGCATGCAGGGCTGGTACAGATTAATGTCATACCCAGGACAGAGCAATTGCTGAAGAGCCCAATGGAGTACAGTCACTACTGGTGTTTACAGGATTCAAACTGGCAACCTTCTGATTGCTGGTGCACATCTCTAGCCTCAGAGCCACCACCCCACCTTTGTTCACTTGTTCAATTTCACAAGGAACATGAGTTTATTAGGAAAAGCAATATACTGTACAGGCCATCATAAGAATGCTGGAAGAATCTAAAGCAGTCATGACACACATATTAACCAACATTAAAATCAGTGCAGGCCTCAATCAATGCTCCAGCTCATAGTGGCCTGAAAATTAATAGAAGTATAAAGAAAACAAAATGCAAAACAATTGTTTTTAAAACATTAGAACAATTAGAACAGAAGAGACTTCAATACAGCATCATTTATCAATCTTTATTTACCTAACTCTTGTAAAATAATATCTAGTTGTGTTTTGAAGGTCCCCGAGGTACAGCTCTTTGCCACACTACTTGGTAATTTATTCCACGTGTCTACTGTATGTTTCAACTCTAATTCTCTTGATATCTTTGAACAATTCTGTCATGTCACAATTTTAATCTCTTTTTCCTGAAACTTAAAATTTTCAACTCCTTCAATTTCTCCTCCTAACTCGTAACCCACGGCCTTTGAGTGAGCCTAGTTGCTCTTCTGTGGACTTTCTCTGGTGCTGTTATGTCTTTTTTGTAATATTGCCATGGCATATATTTATACTAACAGTCCCTCAGTTTTTCTCTCTTCAGAGTTCTTAGGCAAAGTCAAACCTTCCAGATGACAAGGTTATTAAACTCTTGCAATTTGGTAATCGGTGATCCCATCCAGTTCCAGCCCCAGCACTGCAGTGGTGACCTCCTGGGCATACTTGCTGCTATGCAACCCTATAGGCCGTGTACTTCTGCCCCCACACCTTCTCTTTGTTTTCTGCTCTTCGTGTCAGTTTGGCATCAACCCCTCAATGGCATCTAGGCTTGTGATGCAATTCTCATTGCAGAATTCTTTGAGAGCTACTTTGCCACTGTAGGAACACTCTCACGTGAGAATAATCTGATTATTAGTGTCCCCAAGCTAAGTCTGCCCAAAGGTCTCTTGTAAAGCTCCTACAAAACTCTACTGGCTCTCATGGCCTCCTACAGCTCCTGACTTCTTGTTCTCCCTATGGTAAGATTCCATGCAAAATCCTCACAAATTTCTTCCAGTTTATATATCCTACTCTTCTCACTTGGCCATCTTCTGAAGCGCATGATTCACCAATTGCCAATCAGCTGAGACCAGGAAGAAGGAAGCAGGAAGCAGACAGGTTAAGTGGTTTCAGTTCTTGAGAGTCATTATTCTGTCTAACTGTCCTATGGAGTCAGTGTGTTACACAGAGTAGCCCCATTGGGTCCCTGAAGTCGAATTGTTCTGTTTAAGTGTGAAAATTAAATGCCCCTTTAATGTGTATCAGACTGTTTTGAATGAAGTTATTAATTAAGAGACTCATCTCAGTAAGCCTTTTAGTTTAAGTTGGGTTAAAAAACAACATTAATAAATCACTGATGAACTTTTTGCCAATATCATCTACTCTTTCATAGGACCGGATTATTTTAGGGTCCAACAGCACCTTTCTGTACATCAGCTTTCCATGTGACCGCAGTGACGATGACTGGAGTCGCTATGATTATGATTTCTTCCAGTCAGAAGTTGCAAGGGCAGAAGGTTTTGATCTTGAAAAACTTGGTAAGACGAATGGAAATAATCAGATTTTTTTTCTCTATGGCTGTCAGACAGATTAAGACACAAATTGGATTTAAGTGGGTGTAGACCATGGCTGCCATGGATGTCATAACTAAGGCCAGGTTTATACTTCACGTGACATGATGCATGCTCCAGCAGACACTACTGCTACGCAAGCGTTTTATTGTTCATATATCCGTGTGTACTTTACTTAAATCTGGAAGATTCCACCAGGTGGAAGTGCAAAATATCATCATGGTGAGAAAACGTTCAGCTTTGGGGTGTTGTGAATTGCCTGATACACCTTGCTGCAATATCTCTGAAAAGGATGTTAATGATTAAATCCATCAATCCAGCTAGCATTGGCACAAGGCGGAAACAATCCCCAGATGGGGCATCAGCTTATCGCAAGGTGAATACAAGCACTCACATGCACTAGCTTCATTTTAGCGTCGCCAAATCCCCAAATCTGCGTATCTTTGGAAGGAAACTGGAACACACTGTGGAAACCCACCAGAGAAACATGCAAACTCCAGGAAGGGAACACCAGCGATGTGACACCCTGCAAGACAGCAGCGCTGCTGCTCTGCCAACGTGCCGCCCTATGTGTGTAATTATTAACAGTAATCATTATTCAAACAAAATTAATGATTTGTCTGTAAAATATAACATAAATACTTTAATGCAATTCATCATGAAAGTGATATCAAGTATAAATCTAAGGATTCTAAATGTGAAGAGAGTTGGAATATCAAAAATTTAATGAGTTCTGTGTGGTGGTCTACTGTTGCTTGCCGCTGCTGTCAGGTTGGGAGGAAGCCCCAGAAGCTCATAACGTTTAACAACTGAGTCAGTTTTAAGATGATGTTTACGACGATCTACTTTAATAATAAAGTAAACTGCGAGATTAAAGTGAATATTTCGAGATTAAAGCCGAAATTCCCACTTTAATCAGAAAATACACATTTTCACTGTTTTCTAACTTTTTCTTTCTCTGTGACTCAAATACAGCGCTGTACATTCTGTACAAAAAGAAAAAAGACAACACAGAAGATAGTATGTGAGACTTTTAAAATGTATCATGTCATTACAATTGGGAATATGTGACACTTGAATATAAAACCACCATGAATGCATTTGTATGTCGGCATTTAGCTTCACCACATCGAACCACTCATCAAACATCGAAGCAGGCACATCGATCCCAGAGGATCCTCAAAGCGGCTTTCTGTCACATGTGGATAGTAAACAGAGACTCTGACGTCACATGCCGACTTTTAGCACACTGCACCCCCCGGCTTTTTGCTGGGACTGCAACTCGCGCACGCGTCGCGTTTATTTCTGAGGACCTGCTCAGAGGACGTGTCAAAGGAACGCTGGGAACACGTGGCGGCCATGATACTTGCGCATTTGCATTCTGAGCGTGAAGTATAAACGAAGCCTAAGCGGGTAAATACCAGTAAATCCCAGCTTTGGGTTAATATTATCTTTAAACTACATTAGGCCTGTTTTTACTGTTCGACTGATTAGCCAAGTTAAACTGAAAATCGGAACTGAATAATTGCAAAAAGTTTAACATTTTTTTTTTACTTTTACCATTTAAAATTAATTTACTGTTTATTTAATTTCAGGAAGCACAAATCAAGTGGATGGCACAATAAATCCAAGCATACTGGCTGTATTTCACGATTACATAAAGGTGATGCCCATGGTGGCAGAAGCTAATCAGATGAGCCACGATTTGAAAAAGGTATCAGGAAAATGGAGGAGACAGGGAGTTACAGGCAGTGCCATTTATTTACTGAACCTTTATTTGTAAAACCGTTGTAAGTGTTGGATGGTGCAGTGGTTCATGGAACATTGGGATCCCTGGGAAAATGTCATGAGGTGTCCATAGTATGGTTAACCTGCAAGAAAAAGTCTGTATGTGAGTGTAAAAATATGATAATGTAGCTAGGAGTGAAAGATTAGTCTGTAGCTGAGATCTCTACAATAAATGGCAACTGATCCAAAATGACAGGATAGCCCAAATTGGAGAATAGTATTGTAGCGACCCGTGGAGGAGTCTTTTAAGATTTCGAGCCGAACTCTGCCGTGCACCTCTCCGAAGCTGTCGGCTAGCGGCTTGCCAGCGTCGTGCACGCAACTGCACCCAGCTCTTTAAGAAAGAGAACACTCGTGCCCCATACACCGCACGACTCCGAGTGTCTCGGTAGTTTGCTTAGATAAATCTTAGCAATAAACAGCTCTGTCCTGTTGTATCTTTTATTACAGAAGATAGTCAGAAACAAAAGCTCAACATTATTGCGCGGCCATTGCCAAGGTCAAGCACGAAGACACATTTCAATAAATTGGTACTTTTTACAAAATAAATAACCCCCGGACGGCGATAACCCAAACCCACCCAACCAATTAAATACAAACACACCATTATTTACAACACAAATGACAATACGTAAATTCCGACATACAATAAGCTTTTTATAAATTACCCATAATTTCCCCGCAAACTATTTACATAAATTACCCATGAGGCGTCACTCCGCCAGCGCTTGCTGCCGGGTTGTTACACAGCCCCCTCCTAAGAGGGTTAGTGTCCCCACAACCCTACTCATCACAGATAAAATCACGTAAATGTCCTGGCTGTCGACGGACACGCTTTGTCCTGCCGGAGGTGCCATCACTGGTGTCGGGCTCAGTCCTGTCACTGTCTGACTCGGTGCCGGGGGTGGAGGTTGGAGAACCGCTTATATTTTCGAGTTGTTGTTGCTCTGGGGCCAGTGGGTGGTATGGTGCTAAACGGTCCTTGTGCAGCACCACCCGCCTGCCTCGCCCAGGCATTCGGACTCGGAAAACTACCTCCGATATTTTGTCCAATATTTCTCCGGTCCTTGCCAATGGTGGGCTAGTTTTGGGGACAATCCCCGTTTCCGTTGCGGGCAGAATACCCACACTTTGTCCCCTGGCTTCAGTGTCGGGCCATGAGCCCGAGTCATAAGCCCGTTTTGGCGTGCTCCAGCTCCCTCCAGGGCCTCCCTGGCCAGTCGATGAACGGTGTCCAGCCGCTCTTTTAGCCGTCTAAAATAATCCATTTCGGGCCCACCAATAATCTCAGGCTCAGGGGGTGAGCCAAACACTAAATCCACCGGCGTGCGAAGTTCCCTTCCAAACATCAGCCCCGCTGGCGTGCATTGGCTCGACTCCTGCACTGCTGTCCGATATGCCCATAGGACCAAAGGCAATGTTGGTCCCAGTCCCGCTGGTGTTGACTGGTCAGAATTGCCAGTTGAGTGGCCAGGGTGCGATTAAATCGCCGACCAATCCATCACTTTGTGGGTGAAGGGGTGGTCCGGGTCTTTTCACCCCAGTCGCTGACACACCTCCTGAACAAACGGCTCTCAAAGTTCCGCCCTGATCGCTGTGGAGCTCGTCCGAACTCCAAATCGAGTGAACATTTCATCCACGAGTTTTGGGCAGCTGTGGGGCACTCTGATCCGAACTGCATACGCCTCTGGCCTTTTGGTAAAGTAGTCCATTGCTACCAAAGCGTAGCGATTTCCGGCTTCCGTTACAGGAAAAGGACCCAGTATGTCCACGCCAATTCTCTCCATGGGTGCCCGACCAGGTATCGTTGCAATGGCGCGTGAGAACGTTGACCAGGTCCTTTTGTGCAGTGCAGACGCCACAGCAGTGGACGTGTAGCTCTGCGCCTTGCCGACACCCGGCCAATAAAACCGCTGCCGTAGTCGACGCACTGTCTTAGCGTTCCGGTAATGTCCGGATCCAGCCGCTCCGTGGACCCATCGGAGGACCTCGGCGCGCAAAGCCTGGGGAACCAGTAGTTGTAGCCGGTCAATTCCTCCCCCGGGTGCGTGCCACCGCCTGTAGATTACGCCATCGTGCAACTCCAAGTTGCCCAACTGAGAGTGGAGTATTTTGAGTTCAGGCCCCTGTGACGACACGGTTTGCCAGTCGGGACGTTCTTGTGTCTCCAACCAGCCCTTTACCTTTTCTAGTGCTTGATCGTCGCCTGTAACTGCCTCAATTGGTCAATAGTGTACGGCTCCCCTACTCCAACAGTGTCATCTATCCTTGCGGATGCGGACGATGGCCCCAGCCCCCTTTCTTCCTGTCGGCGGCAATATCGACATTCATTGCTGAGGCATGGACGCCTGGAGAGGGCATCAGCGTTGGCATGCTGCCGTCCCGGTCGGTGCTGTATCTCAAAGTCATATTCTTGTAGAATCTCCATCCACCTTGCCACCTGGCCCTCTGGTTGCCTGAAATTCAACATCCAGGTGAGGCTAGCATGGTCAGTCCGCAGTGTGAACCTAGTGCCCAATAGGTAGGGCCGAAAGTGCCGTGCCGCTAGGATCACTGCCAACAGTTCCCGCCGAGTGACACAGTAATTCCTCTCCGTCGACTGAGGCTGCAGCTGTAATAAGCTATCACTCTTTCTCCAGCCTCCCCCTTCTGTGAGAGCACGGCCCCAATCCCCACATTGCTAGCGTCAGTGTCCACCACAAAAGGTTGGTTGGGGTCAGGGTACGCCAGGACCGGCGCGCTGACGAGGGCAGCCTTTAACTGTTGGAAGGCGGCTGTGCAATCCTCCGTCCACCCAAACTGTTGGCCCTTACTCGTTAGTCGGTGCAAAGGGCTGGCAATGGTCGCAAAGTTTTTTACGAATCTTCGGTAGTAGGAGGCTAAACCCAAAAAGCTCCGCAGTTCAGTGATATTGGCTGGTGGGGCCAGTTGCTCACGGCAGTCACCTTCGCGGGTCTGTAGCCACCCCACTCTCGCTGATTACGTGCCCTAGAAACTGAGTCTGTCGGGAGAAGATTGCATTTCTCAGGGTTTAACCTCAACCCGGCGCTACTAATGGCGGTCAGGACCTCCCTTAAATTGTGCACCGCCTGGTCAAAGTCTCTGGCATGAATCAGCAGGTCATCTAAATAGACCACACAACGGGTTCGGGGAATGTCTTTAGGACCCGCTCCATTAGTCTTTCAAACGTGGCCGGCGCATTACAAAGTCCAAACGGCATTACCTTAAACTGCCACAGCCCTTGTCCGATGGTGAATGCAGTTTTGGGTCGGTCCTCTGCTGCCAGTTCTACCTGCCAATATCCACTGCGCAAGTCCAAAGTGCTGAACCAACGGGATCCAGCCACATAGTCCAATGCATCATCGATGCGAGGCAATGGGTAAGAGTCTTTTCGAGTGACTGCATTTAATTTACGAAAGTCCACACAAGGCGCCAACCCCGTTTTCTTCCGCACCATGACCATGGGTGCGCCCAGGGACTGTCAGAAGGCTCAATGATGTCGTTGGTTACCATCTCGCGAATCAATTCTTCGGCAGCTTGGCGTTTTGCAAGAGGCAATCTGTGGGGGGAACCGAATGGGGGCGGCGTGGCCAGTGTCAATGTGGTGTTTGACTAACGAGGTTCTGGTGCAGTCCTCTTCTCGAGCCGCAAAAATGTCCACAAAGTCGTTCAATACTTTCTGGAGTTGCTCCTGCTGTGGCGTGCTCAGCTGTTCACCACTTCGATGGCCCAATTCCTCCACAGCAGCAACCGTCTCAGTGGATGGGTGGTCGTGTGAGGAAAACCGTTGGGGAGCACTGGTCTGAGCTGCAATACTCTCCTGGGGGTCTCTTCAGTCCCTGCATCTTCCGAACAACGGTCGGGAGCCGGTGAGCCGTGGTGTCCAGGCAAATCCAAGCTAACAGCCCTTCCAGGATGATTCCAGCCCGATTGGGCGACACAGTCTCATTACCTACGGAGGATGGCCCTGGACACATCAACACATGCTCCCCAGTGGGCCAGCAAGTCTAACCCAATTATGCATTTGTCTTTAATGTCCGTGAGCCAGAATTCGTGGCTGGTCTGGCTCGTCCCTACTACTACAGTCAATAGTTTCTTTCCGGGCATTTTTGTCCGTTCACCCGTAACGTCGCAGTTCGATGTTAGAAGGAGTCCAGTCTTTTGGAAGAGGACCAGCTGTTTCGGGCAACACTCCTCTCTGTAATAGACAAATAGTGGACCCCGTGTCCACTAAGGCACTACATGGCCGTCCGTCTATAATGCAGTCTAGGTACAGTCCACCTGAAAACCCACAGCGCCCCACTTTAGGGCAGTCATTGCGGAGGGATGCTGATGGCTGGGCGA
This sequence comes from Polypterus senegalus, assembly GCF_016835505.1. Classification (NCBI taxonomy): domain Eukaryota; kingdom Metazoa; phylum Chordata; class Cladistia; order Polypteriformes; family Polypteridae; genus Polypterus; species Polypterus senegalus. The sequence continues at coordinate 237,639,556 of NC_053156.1, read as the reverse complement.
CTGACCTCCACACCCTCAGGTTGGTCCCTTTCTACCACTCGCTCAACTGCTCTCGTTAGCCGGCTTGGGCGTGATGATTGACGTGCCGGAGACCCAAGCTGTAGTACCTCTTCAGCCCGTTCAGCCTCCCGTAGTGCCTCACTCAAATGTCTGGGCGACAGCAGACAGACGTGGTGGCGGAGACGCTCTGGTGTAAGGCCCCGCAGGAAAGCATGAACACTGAGTTCTTCCCTTGCTGCTGTCGAGAAAGTAGGGTAACCTTTCCGTACATAGACCCTGATGTCAGCTGCAAATGCTCCCACACTCTCACCTTCACGCCGATGTCGGTTTGTCAGCTCCTCCCTGTTGTGTTCCGCTGAGGTTCTCTGTCCAAACGACGGGTGAGAGCATCGGTGAGGGCCTGAAGATCACGACACTCCTCAGGCGGCAGGTCGATGAGTACCTGAAGTGCGGGACCCTCCAAGGCAAGGGCCAAGTGTGTTGCAGCTTCCTCGCAGCTCCAACCATTGTGAAGAGCAGCCAGATCCACTTGTGCAAGGTATGGCTCAGGGCGCCAACCCGCTGTATCGTGGCAGCTTAGCGGGTGACCGTGTGGGGAGGACCGGCCGACTGGTGATTTGGGGTGTCGCGCGGCAGCTACAGGTTCATTCGGCCGTGCCTAGAAGATCGCAACACTGTCCGGGGAATACTGGCACCCTCAGGCCAGTTTGTCCTTTTTCTCCGTGCAGTTCTGCTGATCAGGCGCTCCAACATAACGCTATTTTCCGAGATGGCACGCTCTATTTCTTCAAGACTCTGTTCCATGACGGCGTCTTCTAAACAGCCTGGTCTCCCACTTCTGACACCAATGTAGCGACCCGTGGAGGAGTCTTTTAAGATTTCGAGCCGAACTCTGCCGTGCACCTCTCCGCTGTCGGCTAGCGGCTTGCCAGCGTCATGCACGCAACTGCACCCAGCTCTTTAAGAAAGAGAACACTCGTGCCCCATACACCACACGACTCCGAGTGTCTCGGTAGTTTGCTTAGATAAAATCTTAGCAAATAAACAGCTCTGTCCTGTTGTATCTTTTATTACAGAAGATAGTCAGAAACAAAAGCTCAACATTATTGCGCGGCCATTGCCAAGGTCAAGCACGAAGACACATTTCAATAAATTGGTACTTTTTACAAAATAAATAACCCCGGACGGCGATAACCCAAACCCACCCAACCAATTAAATACAAACACACCATTATTTACAACACAAATGACAATACGTAAATTCCGACATACAATAAGCTTTTTATAAATTACCCATAATTTCCCCGCAAACTATTTACATAAATTACCCATGAGGCGTCACTCCGCCAGCGCTTGCTGCCGGGTTGTTACAGTATTGTAAATAAAGAACTAGTTGAATCAAAATTAATTATAAAGCACTGGAGGGGAAAAAGAATATTACCTTGAACGTGGATGAAAAACTGCATGTGTCTGATATTTTATAATGCTTTTAAGAAGTCTCGATTTACTAGAATATACTTAGAAAGAGGAATTAGTATTTTGGTGCAGTGTAAAATGAGTGAAATGTAATATGTCGGTTGATAGATACTTTGGATTTGTTTGTTTCTACAAATAGTATTTTTCTTGTTAAAATGTTTAAAGAGCAAGAAAGATGGACAAATCTTTTTTTTCTACCCCCAAAGATTTAGAAATGCTTTATTTATGACTGAATTGCTGGCTGGCAAGAAACAAAATTACTTGAGGTAGGGGACTGTCCCTGAGCTATTCCATCTGTGAATGGCCTACGAAGGTGTGTGTCTGTCAAAAACTACAGGCAGACAGTAAAGAGAGAGGCTTGCAAAGATATATTCTCTCTGCCATGTTGCATCCGGACAAAAGCAGACCTGATAATTACCTGAAGAAAACAAGCTGCCTGGGCCTGTGCAAATAATGAGCTGACCAGAAAATATATAATGCAATAATAAGTTATTGCGTCACCTGAAACTGCACATATAGCATCTTCAGGTTGCATGGTCTTGGTTTACAATGCCACCATCTATTTGCTTGTGTGGCACTAGTTATAATATATAATGTATTAACTTTAATGCATAGTTGCAGGTGTAGCTCATTCTACTGCCTGCTCTTTCATTCTGTCTAATTTCCAGGTTAGGAAGGTTATAGATAAAGAAGGGAAGTGGAAAGGAAGTGCAAAAGTACCTGACCACAATAAAGAGTATAAATGGAAAAATCGAGTTATCATAGGACCATTTAAGACAATGCATTGGTTTCAGAACATAAATAAACATTACTGGGCATTACAATGGTGTGAGTAGGGTGAGATAAGAATAGCAAATGACTTTAGCTAGTTTGGTAATGCATACGTTAAGCAGAATCAACTGAGTTTCTTGTAATTTTTCAATGTCAGTTATGTAGTATTTTACTGGATCAGCAGATTTTACAAAGGAAACTGACTCTTAATTGTATTTGTGCCATTTATCCCTTCTGCATTCTGAAAGTCACTCAAATTCAATTCATTTATAAACAGAGAGCGTCAGCTTTAAGATTACTTGACAAAATTTTATTTTACTGTATGCTTCAACCCTTTCCTTCCATTTGATAAACTTCAGTGAATATCGATATGTTGTGCTCTTTTGGTCTCATAAATGTATGTATTCTTTTAGGTTAGGCGCACACACTGATACAGTGCATTGCCACACCCACCACATGACAAATCAACTCAGGATCCAGATTCGGACCTGAGTGCAGCCATGCAACGGGTGACACCTCAGCACCACATTAGTTCAGATGGAGTGTGAGGTTTTTTATGGTGGCTGGAGTGCCAATTCTGCCACCAACCCCCAAGTTTTTCTCTGCAGGTTGGCGGTCCTACATGCAGGGCTGGATGCAGATTAACGTCATACCCAGGACAGAGCAATTGCAGGTTATGGGCCTTGCTCAAGGGCCCAACAGAGCAGAGTCATTTTTGGCATTTTACGGGATTCTAACCGTAAAGATACTCTAATTACTAAGAATATTTTAAAACAACTCATTGTACAGAAGAAAGGCAAACATCTTACAAACAGAAGCTAGCCACTCTCTGATATTTAACTACTGACGCCTTTACACATCGTCTTCTGAGGTTATGACCTGCAAAGCCAGCAAACTCCCACTGCATTCTCTTTGCACATTACAAATGAACAGAACGTGCATTTATTAAAACCGCAGCCAGTACTCTTCTCATCTTTGTCAAGTTGCAGTTTCCCCTATTTAGGTCTAACTGATTCAGATTTGAGTTGATTTGCAGTTTGTTTGCTTAAACTGAAAAGGTTCAGCTCCTTCGATCTTTCCTCATAACTCACACTCTTCAGTCCTGGAATCAGCCAAGTTGCTCTTCTCTAGACTTCTGGTCTTGCTATGTCTTTTTGTGACAAGCTTCCCATCCAAGGTTAGTTTTTTTGCTGAATAAGCTCCCATAACACTGTAATGCATTAGGTTCATTAAGAAATGATGGGATTTTTGATGACCTGAATTACAATTTCTTTGTTGTATGGCAAGGGAAGATACATTGGACCTGTTTATCTAGGAAGTCTAAAGTGGAAAGGCGAGTTTAATTACTTAATTATCTACTTCACTTTAGACATTCTGGATGGGTTTCTTATGGTTACTGCACTTTTGCTTACCTTGTTGTGAGGATCTTAGTAGAATTAAATCCAGGTAACTGAATCATGTATGTTTTCAAAAACCGAATAATACAATTTATTTCTAAAAAACAGAATTATGGAAATATGTTAACATGCAGTATAGAGGAAAATATATTGGACATAAAACAAAAGACACATAACACAGATTAATTTCTTCAATTAATGGGTTTTTGGTTCAGTTTCTTGCTTTGACAAGCTTTTTCACTGAGCCGAGTTCTGTTTGTCTCCAGCATTCTGGTGACATCTCAGTTGCCTTGGCTGTTGATGGCCTCTCTTAAGCTTCCACACAATAATAGTGTGCCACACTACCAGGAGGAATCTCTTGCTTTTGTTGTTCAGTTTATATTCACTGACACAGACGCACAATTGGTAGTGCACTATTTTTAAGAGAAGGATTTGATCTGATTTGATCACAGCTCACTTCCAGCGGTGTCTCAAAATGCAAGTCTTTAACGTTCACAACTGCCTTAGTGTGTTGTCCATCAGACCTGCTAAGATGTCAGCTTCTGGCCATTCCCACCCTAGGACTCCTAGCTAGTCCATACTGCATGTTATGCTAGATGCCTTTAGGACACACACACAATGCTTTATGAGTACCATTGGTGTGATTCATAAATTCTTCTTAGATAAAATGAAGAAGGCTAACTGGACTTTGGACAGTAGTAGAGATCACAGAAAGAAAGCCAAGAATTTCAAGACTTTTGCCTGCTATAGACTAAACGTTGGAGACCAGCAGTAGGAGAAAGGTGGAGCTTTCTGCTAAAAGAGGCCCTGGATTGGGGTCTCAGATGTGTCCTACATAAGGCCTTGTGTGCCATTGATAGCCTAGGCAACATGCATTGAATGGCCACAGGTAGATTATCAGACTAGATCAGGGGTCTCCATCTCTGGTCCTGGAGTGCAGTTTTTCTTTCTAACCCTTTTCTTAGTTAGTGATCAGTTTTTTTTTCTGCTAAATGACTTCATTACCCTTCATTTTAATGGACCTTTTTAAGATAAAGTCCTCTGAATTGCTTCGGTTTTTCCTTAAATGACACCCAAACAAAAATGAGATGTGAAGTGACCCAACAGATGACCATCTCAGTCGGGGCCTCAAACTCCAAACAGTTCCTTAATCAGAGGCCAATCTGTGTTGTTAATTAAATCTATTATTTAATTCCATGGCTTGTTGCTGTTCCAGTTCGGTCACACCAGACATTTCCAAAACTGATGATTTTCTTGTTTCTAAGAATACCGTCAAAATGTTTTGTGGACTTATGAGGTCAGTATGAAGGTCTGGGTTGTCTCCACAGTCCTTGGCAGCTCTTGAACCTAGAACAGTTGATAATCATAACCAAGGATGAGCCGGGGACATACATAGTCAAGAGGTAGGTGCTTAGTGTTTCTATTCATAACAGGCTCAACTGGTTCAAAAATCCAAAGTGCAAACAAGTACAGTGCTCCTTTCATAAATAAATAAATAATCCAATTACAAATGCAAATCAAATAAAGTAGTGGAGGCTAAAACCAATAAATCCATAAAACCAGTGATAAAACTCCCTTGCAGATACCATTCATAAAAACAGGGGTTCTTAAACTGGTTGTTTCAACCAGATTTATAATCAGTGACAACAACTGATAACACGGATCGCATTTAATTAACTGGGAATTTTTTTCTCTTCTTTTATTCTACATTTAGAAAAGCACAGCAGCGTGACTTTTACATTTACAGTCTAAGACATTTAGAAATATTTGTGCTTTTGCTATAGATTCAAATGCTTAACTCTCTTTTCTTAATTTCATTATATTTTGTCCTTTCTCTGCGCAGTTTTCTCCTTCGTTGTATCTTATTAATGACAATTAAAAATGAGCAGAGCAGACACCCAGGCAAACAACACTAAATACAGTTGTGCTTGAAAGTTTGTGAACCCTTTAGAATTTTCTATATTTCTGCATAAATATGACCTAAAACATCATCAGATTTTCACTCAAGTCCTAAAAGTAGATAAAGAGAAACCAGTTAAACAAATGAGACAAAAATATACATGGTCATTTTTATTGAGGAAAATGATCGAATATTCCATATTTGAGAGTGGCAAAAGTATGTGAACCTCTAGGATTAGCAGTGAGTTTGAAGGTGAAATTAGAGTCAGGTGTTTTCAATCAATGGGATGACAATCAGGTGTGAGTGGACACCCTGTGTTATTTAAAGAACAGGGATCTATCAAAGTCTGCTCTTCACAACACATTTGTGGAAGTGTATCATGGCACGAACAAAGACGATTTCTGAGGACCTCAGAAAAAGAGTTTTTGATGCTCATCAGGTTGGTAAAGGTTACAAAGCCATCTCTAAAGAGTTTGGACTCCACCAATCCACGATCAGACAAATTGTGTATAAATGAAGGAAATTCAAGACCATTGTTGCCCTCCCCAGGAGTGCTCGACCAACAAAGATCACTCTAAGAGTAAGGCGTGTAATAGTCGGAGAGGTCACAAAGGACCCCAGGGTAACTTCTAAGCAACTGAAGGCCTCTCTCACATTGGTTAAGGTTCATGTTCATGAGTCCACCATCAGGAGAACACTGAACAACAATGGTGTGCATGGCAGGGTTGCAAGGAGAAAGCCACTGCTCTCCAAAAAAACATTGCTGCTTGTCTGCAGTTTGCTGTGGACAAACCAGAAGGCTATTGGAAGAATGTTTTGTGGACGGATGAGACCAAAATAGAATTTTTTAGTTTAAATGAAAAGCGTTATGTTTGGAGAAAGGAAAACACTGCATTCCACCATAAGAACCATTATATCAGGCTTAGGTCCCCACCTCGAACCCAAGGCATTTGGTGGGTCATCGCGTCAAGTTCTGCTCCTTGGTCTCCCACTGCCTGCCCTCAGCCTTAAGCCTATTTTATACTTGAACTGCCTACTGGGTGAAAGTGCCGTGTGGCGAAAAAGACATCAGATTTGATGAGACACCGCATGCTGCCTGTAGAAATTTTTCTAACTATATGGCATAGCGGACAAGGCAGCCACATATCCAAAATGGTGAGTTTTAAGGAGACGCTGGTTACGTGGTTACTGAATATGACTCTGGGTGTCATCAAAACTCAAGGAAAACACGCAAACCCATTTGAAATGCATCTGCTCATAAGGTAGAGCTCCCATTCACAAGAATATAACACTTGTCCTTCCTTCACGGTTTTTGGTCAAAAGATCTAACATTCCGCCTCATCCTTTTCTTCCTCTTGAAAGCAGTAATAGCAGACACAACTCTTCTTCTATCAGTATAGTTTCAAATCCTCTGCTGTGACATTAGTAACATTCTGACCTGATTATTAACTTTGTGACACTGGCCAAACACTGTCACTTATTGACTAGGAGACTATCAACATGGTGGCCAAATGTGCTGTAACAAGAATAAATGTCTTTTGGAGATGCAGTCTGCAAGCTGGCTTCACACAGTGAGTATAAACCAGGTTTTATGTGGGAGCCCACTCTGCCTTGGGATACTCAGGAGTGACCCCTCTGCCACCTCAAGTGCCACCTACAAGCTGCACTGGCTCCATTCAGATCCTGCCTTCACTTCCAGTTAAGTTTCGTTTTCTACCTCCCATTCTCTCTTTCCTTCATTATCCGGATTGCTGCTCTTCTTCTTTTTTATTATTTTTATTTTCCGGTCCTCTGCTCAGGCTCCTCTTTTGTAATTCCAACAGGCTCAAGCCATCACAGACTCTAGAGCACAAATGAGGAAATCAGCCATCACGCGCGTCCACACGTCAATTTCCCCATCAACACTCCAGAGCTGCTCCTCCATGGTACCACGAGCACCGGTGCCTATCTGGAGCCTGAGCGTTCATATTTATTTAATTAAAAATCTCAAATGTCACAGACTTCACTCGCTATACCACACTGACACCTTCACCTTTATTTATTTTCAAATATTAGTATGACAGACACACATTAGCTGGTCATGTGTTGGCTGAATAGCATTACCTTAGTATTACATTTGATGAATAAATAATGAACTTTTCACTTGTTATTTTCTTAACTCTTATAAATTCTCATATTTGCATTTGTATATCAACAGGTACATTGATTTTTGTTTCCACAGGCCATGGAATTTAAGTTAGAGGTCAAAAACCTGGCAATGTCTGACTCCAAAGGCCACGACTTGGAAAAAGAGATAATAATCAAAGTGACTCAGAAACTGAGCCAGCAGGTAAGCCATCTTGTGAAGAACTGATTACACCCTGAGATATGGCACTGCACACTCTCACAGTGTATTAAAATGCACAAAAACAGCCAACTAGAAATTCATGAAAGGATTCTTTTTTTTCTTCTCTGATGTTTATAGCACACAGTCAGTAAAAGGGCATTTTGTTCCACTTGCTCTGAGGTCACAGACAAGCCTGTGATAAATGGGAGGCTCTGCTCCACCATCTGCCAGTGCCCTTCTTCTAATCTCTGACAGCAGGACAACATTACAGTGGAATCAGTAAGACAAGGGGAGGCTCGCTTGCCTTACCTTTAAACTTGGCATTTCTCTGCCAAGCTATGCCCTGAGTGCCCATCATCTGCTCTGGCAGCAGATGGTCGGAAATAGGAGGCACCTGTGTTATACATGCATTTCTATCTTTCTGGGGTGGAAAATATGAACAGTAAAACGTCAGAATCAGAAGGTAATCAGCAGACATCTTATTTATGATCAACTTTTCACAATCTAAATAAAAGTCATAGCTCAGTTACCCAGCTTGAATTACTATGCTAAGGATACCATGCGATAATGTGCCGTACCATACCATACTATATTATATCATATCATGCCATACCATACCATACTGAACAGTGACATACCATACCATATCATACTATAATATACTGTACTATACCATACCATACCATGCCATTTTCTAACCCCACTTAATCCTGAGCAATGTCAGGATTTAAGTTCAAATAAGTTTACTTTCCCAACAAGATTACTGAGCAGAAAGCTCATCCTTTGTGCCTTGTCTGTAAAAATCACATTTGTGAGGCGCTGTATGATCCAAGGTGCAAACCAATGGTGCTTTGTTAAACCTCAAGCCTACGGGTTCTATTTCTTTAATTCATTTAAAAATAATTGTGTTATCTATACACACATACATGCATATATATATATATATATATATATATATATATATATATACAGTGGTGTGAAAAACTATTTGCCCCCCTCCTGATTTCTTATTCTTTTGCATGTTTGTCACACAAAATGTTTCTGATCATCAAACACATTTAACCATTAGTCAAATATAACACAAGTAAACACAAAATGCAGTTTTTAAATGATGGTTTTATTATTTAGGGAGAAAAAAAATCCAAACCTACATGGCCCTGTGTGAAAAAGTAATTGCCCCTTTTCAAAAATCACCTAACTGTGGTGTATCACACCTGAGTTCAATTTCCTGATTACTGCCACATCTGTTTCAATCAAGAAATCACTTCAATAGGAGCTGCCTGACACAGAGAAGTAGACCAAAAGCACCTCAAAAGCTAGACATCATGCCAAGATCCAAAGAAATTCAGGAACAAATGAGAACAGAAGTAATTGAGATCTATCAGTCTGGTAAAGGTTATAAAGCCATTTCTAAAGCTTTGGGACTCCAGCGAACCACAGTGAGAGCCATTATCCACAAATGGCAAAAACATGGAACAGTGGTGAACCTTCCCAGGAGTGGCAAGCCGACCAAAATTACCCCAAGAGCGCAGAGACGACTCATCAGAGAGGTCACAAAAGACCCCAGGACAACGTCTAAAGAACTGCAGGCCTCACTTGCCTCAATTAAGGTCAGTGTTCACGACTCCACCATAAGAAAGAGACTGGGCAAAAACAGTCTGCATGGCAGATTTCCAAGACGCAAACCACTGTTAAGCAAAAAGAACATTAGGGCTCGTCTCAATTTTGCTAAGAAACATCTCAATGATTGCCAAGACTTTTGGGAAAATACCTTGTGGACTGATGAGACAAAAGTTGAACTTTTTGGAAGGCAAATGTCCCGTTACATCTGGTGTAAAAGGAACACAGCATTTCAGAAAAAGAACATTATACCAACAGTAAAATATGGTGGTGGTAGTGTGATGGTCTGGGGTTGTTTTGCTGCTTCAGGACCTGGAAGGCTTGCTGTGATAGATGGAACCATGAATTCTACTGTCTACCAAAAAATCCTGAAGGAGAATGTCCGGCCATCTGTTTGTCAACTCAAGCTGAAGTGATCTTGACTGCTGCAACAGGACAATGACCCAAAACACACCAGCAAATCCACCTCTGAATGGCTGAAGAAAAACAAAATGAAGACTTTGGAGTGACCTAGTCAAAGTCCTGACCTGAATCCTGAATTCTGCAAAGATGAGTGGGCCAAAATTCCTCCAGAGCACTGTAAAAGACTCATTGCAAGTTATCGCAAACGCTTGATTGCAGTTATTGCTGCTAAGGGTGGCCCAACCAGTTATTAGGTTCAGGGGGCAATTACTTTTTCACACAGGGCCATGTAGGTTTGGATTTTTTTCTCCCTAAATAATAAAACCATCATTTAAAAACTGCATTTTGTGTTTACTTGTGTTATATTTGACTAATGGTTAAATGTGTTTGATGATCAGAAACATTTTGTGTGACAAACATGCAAAAGAATAAGAAATCAGAAAGGGGGCAAATAGTTTTTCACACCACTGTATATATATATATATATATATATATATTGTGAGATACGCCCGGACACCACCAGACTAGACTGAGACCACATCTGTATAAAAAGCACATGTTTTATTAACATAGTTCTTGCACAACACACAGTGCTCCCAGCACTAACCACCTCTAACACAGGCTTCTTGCCCAAAGACCTTGGACTGCCTTTCCTCTCTCCATGGGAGCTTCGTCCTGCTCCCACTCCTGACTCTCGCTCCCCGACTGTAGGAAGGCGGCCCCTTTTATTCCCACCCGGATGTGCTCCAGGTGCCTGATGACACTCTTCCGGCAGCACTTTCTGGTGTGGCAGAAGTGCTGCTCTTGCACCTGGAAGCACTCCAGGCATCCCTGGAAGAACCTTTCTCCATCTTCCCGGGTGTGGTGGAAGTGAATGTTTCCCAGGTTCCATGAGGCTCAGGGTGCCCCCTGGCGGTGGCCATGGGCCCCAATGGGCTTGAGCCTCCTTGCTCCTCTCCCATGGTCCTCTCCAGATCCAGGGCGGTTGCCCCCTTGTGGCCTGGAGGACATATACGCCACCTCCCAGTCCTTCCAGGCATCCCGGCTGGGTCTGTCCCCCAGCCTCCTGTGACTATATATATATATATATATATATATATATATATATATATACTGTACATTGTCAAACCGGTTTAATCCAATTAAGGGTCACGGAGGGCAGAGTCCAATCCCAGCAACACTAGTTGCAAAAGAAGAAGCAGCCCTGGATATGGTGACAGTCCATCACCGAATAATCTTATTGATTATTTTTTTTTGCCATATTAATTGAAAAGCTGAGACTGCATAGTATCATTCATTAGGTGTTTTTTACAAGCCGTATGCTTGATGCTGCAGCTATAAGCCCTTGTAACCTAAACAGCAAGAATTTAGAATTAACAGGACCTTTACAATTAAAAGAACAAATGACAACATTCCCAGACAATTATTCTTCATTTAAACAAAAGCAAAACTGCCTTTAGTGGGATGTTGACACAGAGGTTCATGTGCTGCTCTCTCCCTAATTGGGGTCCTGGCTTTGAATCTCATACCCTCTTTTTGCTTGTGTGAGGTCTTAACGTTCTTGCCATTTTTTTGTGGGTTTTCCAGGTACTCCAGTTTTCCTCCCACAGTCTCACAGATGTGCAGGTTTGCTTAACCAGGAGCTCCAAATGGACACAAGTGGGCCCTGTGATGACCTGGCTTCCTGTCTGGAGCTTTCTCCTACTTTGTGCCCAGTGCTGCTGAGATGCCACCTAAACTGGTTTAATTAGGTTTGAGAATGGCATGGTATGCTCAAACTGTCTCCACTTCACTTTGCTTGTCTTTTCATCTTGGATGCCACTGTGATGGCCTCCTCAATATACCCCAACCAAGATGGTTTTCCATTAACTCACATTTATTTGCCCCATTTTATTAAAACAAAAAAAACAAACTTTTAAAGCATTCTAAACTGTGTGCTAAAATCTGACAGGTTTGGGTTTGGTCCAAAGCAAAATTCATCAACAGAAAGTTTCTTATCGAGGACCTGTACCAGAAACACTTGGAAGGGGCAGATGTCAACGTGGACAGAGAGAAAGACCCATTCTGGGACCCGGTGGTCTGCATTCACCTGGGCAGAGCTCACATTTGGCTGCAGTCGCTTGCTTTCTGCATTCAACTTGAGGAGCAGGTAGATGTCCTAAATTCAGAAGGCGCTGAAGAAGCCATCTTACAAGTCAGCCTAATCCCATGCACCGCCGCTGGACAGTAAGTAAGAAATCATTGCATGAATGACTCAAATGAGCTCTCATGTCTCAAACAGAGACTTAGAATTTTGTTTCGCAAAAAGAATCACCAAACTATGACACTTTTTAACCAAGGTTTAATTATGCAATATAAAATGTAAAATCAGTATAGCTTTGTTTATCCTTCATCAGCAAATGTTAATAGATTTAACAAGAGTGTTGTATTTCAGAATCTGCTAGCATGATATCTGAGTGAGACAAATATGTCTACCAATTGCGACAGGTTCAAACGCTGATGCTACCATAAGCCCAGCATACACTGATCTACTGTATCACTGAGGGAGAGAACTGGAGGAGTGTAAAGCCAATGTCACATTACATGTCATCGAGGATGACAGATTACATGACTAGTGATGTCAGGGTATGTCAAACCAGATGACTGCTGACAACTTCCCAGAGTGGTTTTAAATTTCCAAAATGTTGTCCGTTTTTTCGGACACAGCCAGTGTTCAAGAGAAGGCTTTACACGTACACCAAATACAGGCCCTTTTTTTTGGTTCTTCTATTTCTTTGTAGTGCTTAAACATGTGACATCAAATACACAAGCCTCTCTTCAGTTTATCAGGTCCAAAACACCCCAGTTTTCTATTTTTCATGATTGCATTATACGCATTGTACTTCCAGGTGAGTGCCCACTGCTTGTCAGCTCTCACATCCACACAGAGCCCACCTCTATGACTTAAGACAAAATCAAAGGTCTTTAACTTTGCCAGGGAGAGTCGCACACTGCTGGATCGAGCTATTGGGGATGTCACACTGCAGGAATGCAGTCCCAGGAGTGAGCAGCCACCACCCTCAACTTACTATTATATAAAATAAGTCTACATTTGAAAATTACTGGAAAAGTCTTGCAAGGTCACATGGTCGTAAGTCTTCTGCACTCCAAAAACAATGTGCATTTAACTGACAAGTATATTAAAGCAATTCATTATATATTTAACATGATTATTTAAATGCCATTGTCCTATTTCCATACACAAAGCAGAAGAACACATTTATGATGCATAATTAAAATAAGACATTTCGTTACAGAATCCCAAATGAATGATAATTGTGCAACTTGTAATGACTCATTTATGATCTAATGAATGAGAATCGTTAGATTGACTCTTGGGTAGTGACTCATGTTTGAATGGAATGAACAGGACTTTTTAAAGACTGCAATTCATTCACGAATCAAACGAACGAGAATCATTAGGCTGATTTTTGGTTAGTGACTTGTTCATGAATCAAGTGAGCAAGAATCATTAGATTGATGCTCTGATAGTACCTCGTTCGCAAATCAAATGAGCACCAATCACTAGACTGATGCTCAGGGAATGACTTGTTCACAAATCAAACGAACGAGAATCATTAGGCTGATTTTTGGGTAGTGATTCATTCGTGTATCAAATGAATGAGAATCATTCGACTGACTCCCTGGTAGTGACTCATTTGCAAATCAAACGATTGACAATCATTAGACTGATTTTCAGGTAGTGACTTGTTCATGAATCAAACAAATGAGAATCATTTGACTGTTTTTTGGGTAGCGACTTGTTCGTGAAGCAAATGAATGGTAATCATTTGACTGATTCTCGGATAGTCACTAGTTTGCGAATCAAAGGAGTCGAGACTAATAAGTCAGACGGTTCTTGCACATGCACTTTATACATCTACCAGCGGCAGCAAAAACAAATCACAAATCATTTCCTTTGATTATTCACTGAAAAGAGTCATTCAAAATGAACGAATCATTCGCAAATCGCCCATCACTAGCACGTAACTGAGTGTAAGGGTGTCCTGAAATGGACCAAAGCCTCTGTGGCCCTGAACTGAACCATAAATGGGTAGTTATACTTGCATAACCCTTAATGATCAGATGATAAACTAGTAAAGAAAGTTTTGGAACTGATCTTATTTATTTCTAAATTTACAGACCCCTTGAAGAGGATGACATAATAATTGAGCCAACCACAATGCTGGGTAGAAGATTTGATTTTCAGGTACACGTAATCCAGTGCTGTGGGGTAAAATGGCTTAAGGAAAACAGAGAGCGAGGAATTCAGATTGGGTGAGTGAAAATGTCACTGACAACTTTTTTTCACTGATTTAACCTTCTGTTTGTTTCTTATCTACGCAATACAAGGTGCTGTCTATTTTGGTTAAGCCCCTCTGACAACTTCTAATTTAACTGAGGCATTAAGCTGACTCTTCACGACTCAATTTCTTTCTGTGATTCAATGAGTGCCCTTTACTAACCAGTGTGGGCCATCAGTCAGTGGTCCCTTTGGCACTGATCATCTGAATCACATTGACAGTGACACGTAAGGTGGTCTCATGCAAAATTCTCACACTTGTCTGTTATGTATTTGGTACACAGTAAGGTATACCATAAATAAAACATCTCTGAAACTGTCAGCAAGAAAGGAAAGTGTCAGTGTTTTGTTGAACTTACAGTGTCTATAAAAAGTATTCACCCACTTGGAAGTTGTCACATTTTCTTCTTCTTAAATTACAGTGGATTTAATTTGGCGTAACTGATCAACAGAAATACAATATTTAATGTCGATACGAAAAGAAATGTCAAAGTGGTCACAGAATAATTGATCACGTAAATATTTACACCTTCAAGTCAAGATTTAGCAGATGTACCTTTAGAAGCCATGGCAGCGTTGAGTCTGTGTTGACAGGTCTCTATCAGCTTTGGACATTTGAGCCCAGTAATTTTCCTCCATTATTGTTTAAAAGCAGCTCAGGCTCTGTCAGATTGCATGGGGATTGTGAGTGAACAGCTTTCTTTCAAGTCCAACCACATCCAACCACCGGATTGAGATCTGGACTCTGATTCAGCCAGTCCAGGACATTAAAATCGTTGTTTTATGCCATTCCTGTGGAACTTTATGCTTGGGGTTGTTGTCTTGCTTGGAAAACAAATCTCCCAAAGGCATAGCATTCCTGTAGACTGCATCAGATTTTCCTCCTACATTATTTTACTGCATTCATTTTATCCTCACAACCTTTTCAGGGTCTGCTGCAGAGAAGCCATCTCCACAGCCTGATGCTGCCACCACCATGCCTCAGAGTGTGGATGGTGTGCTTATCATAAAATGCAATGTTTAGCTTGGTGTTTAGTCCGATGGCCAGAAAGCTCAGTTTTGATCCCATCAGCCCATATCCTCTTCTGGCTTATTTCTGATTCTTTTATGTGTCTTCTGAGATGTCATGTGTGTTTTTTCAGCAGTGGCTTCATTTTTGCCACTCTCCTATAAATCTGCAACTGGTGAAGCACCCGGGCAACTGTTACTGTCTGCACAGTCTCTCTAATCTCAGTCACTGTACCTTGTAACTCCTGCAGAGCAATCACAGGACTCTTGTTAGTCTGCCTCACTGATCTTCGTCGTGCCACTCAGCTTTTGTGACCAGCCTGCTCTAAGCAGATTTATAGCTGTGCTGTACTCTTTCCATTTCTTAATGACTAATACAACTGTGACTTAGAGATTTTATTATATCATTCTCTACTTTTGGCCACCATACTGACTCGACACAAGTTGGACCTTCCAGATATGGTGCATTTATAGTATACTGCAATCCCCTGAAAGCCCAAACAGATCATCTCCATTGTACTCATTATGGGACTTCTAAAACCAATTGGGTGCACCAGTGAAGATTTAGGTGTGTCATGTTAAATGGGGTGAATACTTGTGTGAACAACTATTGTGTGCTTTATATTTGTAATTAATTTACACAACTTTGCAGAGACCTGTTTCCACTTTTTTGTTCATCAGTGTCAAAAAGGCCAAAATAAAATCAGTTATGATTCAATGTTGTATAATAGTAAAGTGTGAAAACCTCCAAGGTGGTGAGTACTTTATTTATAAACACTATATACTTCCATGTAATTTAGCTGCTGCAGATGAAAACACAATTTTATGTGTTCAAACCAAGTATGCTTCATACCACTGAAACAAAAGTAGTGGCTCTGAGGCTAAGGATCCAAAATGTTGCCGGTACTCCTCTGGGCCTTTGAGCAAAGCCCTTAATCTGCACTTGCTCCAGGGGCACAGTACAATGGCTGACCTTGTGCTTTGACCCTACAGGGTATACGAAAACGAACAAATTCCTACAAGAAATAGTATAAAGCAAAATAAAGGACAAAACAAAAAAGTGAAAATAAAGGATAAAAAGACATCGTTCTTGCAATTGGTAATCAATGACTGAAACAGAAACTTCAGAAACTAAAATGGGTAACTGCGATTTTTGTATAGTTAATATGGCAGATTAACAGAAAAAGGTTGCCAACTTTTCATTCTTCTTAGTTCATGGTCCAGAATGCTACATTTGAATTATATTTCACTACTAGCCATGCTCCACAGCTCCACCCGCATATTAGTGAAAAAGGACAGTAAGTAGGGCCCAGCCCGGCTCCCCACTCCTGACGTCACGCTTCCCCCTCACCTCAGCCCGCAACCTCTGTCTCGGATTAGCATGAATATATCGCTTCTGCAAGCGAACTATGATTCTTAGCACAATGCGAGAAGTTACAAAATCAACCGAAATGTTCAAGCAAATTGTAGAAAAAAACACAATCTAAATCTGTTAACTACTTCTCTTTGTTTGCTAGATAAGTGGAGGTGAGGTACATGCCCCAAGGTTTGTGCGTGAGTGAGGAGGGCCTCCCTTCCTTCGGCCTGCTGCATGTCTCTCGGTTTTGCCCAAATAAATCGGTATGACAAGGGAACGAGGATACATAGCGCAATAACAGAAGTCGCAAAATCAGAATGTTCAAGCAAATTATAGAAAAAAACCTGATGTAAATCCGTTAAGTAGATCTGTTGTAAAAAGCGGACAGACATACAGACAGACGTTGGATTTTATTTTTATAGTATATATACTGTATATATATATATATATATAGAGAGAGAGAGAGAGAGAGAGAGAGAGATGCAGCAGAGAGCATTAAGGAAACCCTTCCACGCAAGACGTGAACACATCATTTTGATCTTCTCTTTATTACGAGTTTTGCTGGGCTCTTGATAATGGTAGTTGGTCACTTCACTGTCTTGTTACAACCAGGACAATGAAAAAGCTTCACTGATTCTCCTGCAGGTACCATATGTATGATCTTCCTGACGCCATCTACACAACACCTGTTTGGCATGACTTAAACCCAGTTTTACAGCATAAGACCCAATTCTCCACCCTGAGTATGTCCCAGGATTTCCTGAACTACCTCCAGACAAATGCATTACTGGTGGATCTGTGGGGCCTTCAAGGTAAGATAAGAGAAATATGCATCAAGTCAGTCAGCACAGCTTTGTCACCTTCTGGTTGATTCAGCTAGTAAAACAATACATTTTGAAAATCTAAAGACACTAATGAGATGAACATCTCTGAATTAAATTGAATCATAATCTATGAATTAAAAATTATAATAGTCTATTACCAGGTTCCCCCACCACATTCTCTTTCCCATTGGTTCTGTTAAATAGTGCAGATAACATTTGATGTTCACTTTTTCAAGTTAAGCCTGATACAATTCTTGCAGGTTTTTTCATGATCTGGAATACTTTCTCATTACACAGTTTCTCATGGTCATGTAGCACTGTAGGCTCTGCTTAGGCAGACTTGTGTGTCGCCCCGCATGTTCTAGTAGTCGTGCTCGGTGATCTGCTGTAGCCGTGGCCTTCCCAGTGTTTACAAAAGTCTTGGAGTCGTTTGTGTTGAGACTATTGGCTTTCTGTTGCTTCAGTAAATTCTACCTCAGCTATGAGTTCGGGGTCGTCACAAGTTATCATCAGTCATAAAATCCAAAATATCTCATCTTAATATCTTTTATTTGTTTTTGTACTTGTTGAAATACATGTAGTCACCAGATGCTTATAATGATTTATGACATATATCTACAGTAAATTGGTTTGGTGGCCCTATTGAATTCATTGAAAAAAGTTCTAATGCTAAAAATTCCTAAAGGGAAGACCCAATAGGACTCAAATTATTAGATAACATTATATCAGGTCCTGTACATCTAATTGAATGAATGTTAATACCACTAGAACTTCTCTTTAAATAGATGACTTTAGTAAATGAATGAGTGCTCGGGATTAGGTGGGCTTACAAGATGGTATATTTGGAGACAAAGTCAGAGAGGCGAGATTGCGTTGGTTTGGACATGTGCAGAGGAGAGATGCCAAGTATATTGAGAAAAGAATATTAAAGATAGAGCTGCCAGGCAAGAGGAAAAGAGGAAGGCCTAAGAGAAGGTTTATGGATGTGGTGAGAGAGGAGATGGAGGTGATGGGTGTAACAGAGCAAGATGCAGACTACAGGAAGATATGGAAGAAGATGAATCGCTGTTTCAACCCCTAATGGGAGCAGCCGGAAGAAGAAGATGGTATGGCACGGTGTTGTGGTGTGAAATTTTTTTATACAAGTTGATAAATATTTTGTATGTCTTTATTTGTAACTTAGACAAAGCAATGTAATATTAGTGTTATATCATTGATAAGATCACCAGTGGTTTCATGTTCAACCTCCCACAAGTCTTTAGGACTGAGTGAGGAATTTTATGACAGGGTCAGGGGAAGTGCGTAAAACCAGTTTGGCAAGTGATTCTCTGCAGGACTCTCTCAATCAACACAACAGGAAACCCATATTACCTAGCTGGCAAGCATCAGCTCAACACATGGTTTTGGGGCCAGGTGTGAAAGGTATTGTCTGCCACCACTGGTCTGAAGTATGGCTATTTGGGATTGGTTTGAATCAGAGGCCATTCTGTAACACAACGCTCTATTGATGTAAGGATTTGGACAAAGAAAGTATAAATTCAATTGCTTTACCCCTCCAACTCTCACTCTCTCTCTCTCACCATCATGATGAAGGAATATTTCACACACAATGGACTAAAAAGAAGAGCACACTGAGAAGCACAGCTCGGTAGCCATATTGAAATGTAGCCTGTCCTGAAGAAAGCCATAAAATGATGACTTAACCAGAGACATTTTAAATAAGTAACAAGTCTGTGTGTTGCCTGAAACTATACATCAGCATTTATCAGGCTGTACGGTTGCCAATATTCAAATGTACTTTGCTTATTGTTATTGAGAGGGACGGATAAAGCAACTGAATTTATACATTCTTTGTTCAAATTCTTACACCAATAGGGCATCGTGCTACAGAATGGCCTTTGATTCAAACCAATCCCAATCAGCCATACATATAACAGATGGGGGCACACAATACCTTACACACTTGCCCCCAAAACTATTTGTTGAGCTAATGCTTACCAGCTAGGTAGTCTAGCTTTCCTATGGGAGTTGATTGAGAGCCCTGCAGAGAATCAATCACTTGCCAAACTGGTTTTAGGCACTTTCTCCCAACCGTGTCATAAAATTTCTTACTCAGTCCTAAAGATGGGTTTCTTAAACATCAAACCACTGCTGTTCTTATCAACAACACTAATATTACATTGCTTTGTCTACGTTACAAATAAAGACATACAAAATATTAATTTGTATGCAAAATTTCACAACACAACATATGGTATGAATGTTAATATAGTGAAACTTTCACGCTTGTGCAAACAAGTGAATATTTATTCTCATAAACTGAACAAGTGGTAACCTCCTATACAGATTCCTTTTACACGTGGACCATATCCAGGTATAATTTAATCAGATTTACAAACAAATCTTCAGTGTCTGCATAGCCTCCAGACAAAACTCAGATGTCACTTGCTTCACGCTCTTCCGATTTGGTGTTTGTGGATAGAAAACACATTAGCATTTCCACTTCTGTTAACTGTAGTCGTTATTGGTTTCTGACCACCTTGGTGGTCTGAGTGTGCTGACCACAACTACATTTATCCCTTGTTTCAAATGTGCTATACAATTGTGAGTTGATCACAGAAAACATGGATTAATGTCTGAGAAAGGGGGCCATAGAGTACTCAGTCCTCTTGTCATGTAATAAACCATTTATGGTAGAAGAGTTACAAACTTGGCACCAGTTGAGCCAAAATCAAACATTATTGCCAATGTTATCTTGCTGCCATTTAAATTGTGTTGGTAACAATTTTACATTTTAAAATATTGCTAAATAAAAGTATATTTTAATTTATAAATAAAGCCAGGCCTTGTTACTGTTGTCCAGCATTTTTGATGATTTTAGTAAGTTTACTGTATAGGGTTTTATCTGCCATGTGTATTGACAACTCTGTGGTCATTCAATCACCTGCTAATTCCAGTGAGTGTTGCAGACAAACCTCATGCCATTGAGAATCCCACCAAGCCGAGTTGTCAGGATGTCCACCCAACCATGTGGCAAAGTGGCAGCCCAGAGTAACCAATGTACAGAAGTGGCATTAATCACAAAATTTTTTGAATTCACAGAGGGGTGCACGCCAATGGCCAGTGATCAGAAAACTCTGGCATTCACAGGGGATGACAGTGTTATCATTGACAAGACAGACCTCTCTGGAGATACAGTAAGTACCTTTTAATGCCATATTGAGGATAATTCAGAAAACTTTTCACAGAAAATTAAAAAAAAATGAATAGCAATTATTTTTCAAATGGAGGTTTATTTTGCAAATGAGCTTTAGCTTTGCACTGAGAAGGAGGTTCAGGTGCTCTTGTAGTGTACAGTTGTGCTTGAAAGTTTGTGAACGCTTTAGAATTTTCTATATTTCTGCATAAATATGACCTAAAACATCATCAGATTTCACTCAAGTCCTAAAAGTAGATAAAGAGAAACCAGTTAAACAAATGAGACAAAAATATTATACATGGTCATTTATTTATTGAGGAAAATGATCAAATATTACATATTTGTGAGTGGCAAAAGTATGTGAACCTCTAGGATTAGCAGTTAGTTTGAAGGTGAAATCAGAGTCAGGTGTTTTAAATCAATGGGATGACAATCAGGTGTGAGTGGGCACCCTGTGTTATTTAAAGAGCAGGGATCTATCAAAGTCTGCTCTTCACAACACGTGTTTGTGGAAGTGTATCATGGCATGAACAAAGGAGATTTCTGAGGACCTCAGAAAAAGAGTTGTTGATGCTCTTCAGGCTGGAAAAGGTTACAAAAACATCTCTAAAGAGTTTGGACTCCACCAATCCACGATCAGACAAATTGTGTACAAATGGAGGAAATTCAAGACCATTGTTACCCTCCCCAGGAATGGTCGACCAACAAAGATCACTCCAATAGCAAGGCGTGTAATAGTCGGCGAGGTCACAAAGGACCCCAGGGTAACTTCTAAGCAACTGAAGGCCTCTCTCACATTGGCTAAGGTTCATGTTCATGAGTCCACCATCAGGAGAACACTGAACAACAATGGTGTGCATGACAGGGCTGCAAGGAGAAAGCCACTGCTCTCCAAAAAAAACATTGCTGCTCATCTGCAGTTTGTTAAAGATCACGTGGACAAACCAGAAGGCTATTGGAAGAATGTTTTGTGGATGGATGAGACCAAAATAGAACTTTTTGGTTTAAATGAAAAGCGTTATGTTTGGAGAAAGGAAAACACTGCATTCCAGCATAAGAACCTTATCCCATCTGTGAAACATGGTGGTGGTAGTATCATGGTTTGGGCCTGTTTTGCTGTATCTGGGCCAGGACGGCTTGCCTTCATTGATGGAACAATGAATTCTGAATTATATCAGAGAATTCTAAAGGAAAATGTCAGGACATCTGTCCATGAACTGAATCTCAAGAGATAGTGGGTCATGCAGCAAGATAACGACCCTAAACGCACAAGTCGTTCTACCAAAGAATGGTTAAAGAAGAATAAAGTTAATGTTTTGGAATGGCCAAGTCAAAGTCCTGACCTTAATCCAATTGAAATGTTGTGGAAGGGCCTGAAGCGAGCAGTTAATGTGAGGAAACCCACCAACATCCCAGAGTTGAAGCTGTTCTGTACGGAGGAATGGGCTAAAATTCTTCTAAGCCGTTGTGCAGGAATGATCAAAAGTTACCAGAAACGTTTAGTTGCAGTTATTGCTGCAAAGGGGTCACACCAGATACTGAAAGCAAAGGGTCACATACTTTTGCCACTCACAAATATGTAATATTCGATCATTTTCCTTAATAAATAAATGACCAAGTATAATATTTTTGTCTCATTTGTTTAACTGGTTTCTCTTTATCTACTTTAGGACTTGAGTGAAAATCTGATGATGTTTTAGGTCATATTTATGCAGAAATATAGAAAATTCTAAAGGGTTCACAAACACAACTGTATTTCATGGGTCAGGTTTGAAAGCTCAGGGATTACTGTGCTTGGCAAACATTACCAAAGTTCTTCATTTGGGAGTTGGCAGAAGAATATTTAAGAATGTTAACAAAGCCAGCATGCATTGTTCTTCATGTTACTGGGACTGAACCAGAATCGAAGGTAAGAAACAAAACAGAAGACCACCCGGATATCCTCCATATCAACAGATTCAGTTCCATGGTTTAAGTTATCTGTGAATCGCTGCTGGCATGAAAGTATTAAATGGATAACTTCAGAAATAAACAAACTGGCACAATCCATGTGCAGCACACACCAGGGTTTGCCATTGTGTCCGACGTCATTTTCGCTGCCCTGATGTGTCAAGTACGCTATAAATCAACCCTTAGCTGCTAGCGTTATCGCTGTCCCCAATCATTGCAGCATTATTGCAGTGTTGTAAAAATTACTCTTAATTGTGCTTAATATTGGCCCCACAGCAGCAAACTGTAGTGATGGTGGCAGTCCTTCAGAGAAGCTGTTGAGTGTTTCCCATGTGAAAACATTGAAGAATGAAAAAGCCGTTGAGTAGCCACAATATTTTTTAAGAAATAAATGTAAAAGTGTGTTTAAACAGTGTGTGCAAAATATTTTTCATTGCTCCATGTCTCTTAAGGGTTAAGCTAAAGCGTCAGAATTCCGTTTATTTGAGAGAGAGAGAACAAGTATAATTATTATTAATTAATCTTGGTAATGTCTTATTGTGCTTAAAGTTTATTATAGGTATGCATGCAAATGAAAAATAACTGATACATAGGGTTTGCTACTATCAGTGGATTCAGGCATCTGCAGTCAGTCTTGGCACTTATCAACTGTAGATACTGAGGTTTTAACTTTATTGCAATATGTTTTGTATGTGGATTAAGAGTGTCATCTTAAACGTAGCTGGATTACATATAGAGGTTGGTTGGGAGCATATGCTGATAGCACATTTCCGCACCCACCACACGCCAAACTACCCGGATTGGGACAGAGTGCAGCAGGTGACAGCTCTGCACCACACTGGAACAGTTTGGAGATTTTTACAGTGGCTGGAGTGCTAATCCTGCCACCAACCCCCAAGTTTTCCCTGCAAGGTGGAGGATCCGCTTACAGGGCTGGATGCACATTAACATCATACCCAGGACAAGTATATATTGGGAGGGCATCAAAAATGTGCCTTACCCTCAAGTGGTATTATTTAACATGCTGGTCCTTCTTATTCTGAACTGTATGTTTGCATTGTGCCTTCATTTATCTTTCCATATGAGCCTTAGTTGCGGCATGCCCCCCAACCTAACCTGACCTGAATTAAAATAAACACAACACCTTCGCTGTACTTGGTGCACGTGACAATACGTCTGCTATTGCATTGGCCTGCTTGGCATTATCCTGGACTCAGAGGGTGGCTACATGGGTACTGTCTGAACAGACAACTGGATCCATCGGTCCGATTGGAATCCCAGTGCTATTTAGTGCATTGACTGATAGAAACTGAGGGGATGGGCCTGTGGTGTTGATAAAACAAGGCAGGGTGTATGTGACAGCTGATGCATTTCATTATCTGTGAAATAAATAATCTTCTAAAAATAAAATCAAAAACCTTACTTGGCTTCTACAGGAAACACAGGCACTGCAAAGGCCTGAACTTCACAGTAAAATTACAAAGCTGGAGGAGGAACTCCGACTTCAGAGAAACATCAATGAGATTCTGAGAAAAGAAAACGCTGCTTTAAAGGATTATTTGAGAAGCATAGATTCAAAAAAATGTAAGTCTCCTACATGGATTAAAAACAAGTGATGGGCACAGTTCAGATCTAATGAAACATGTGGTTCATGCTTTCTTTTATGTAGCTGCAAATCCAAACATGGATTCTGCTAATCACAGCCAGTGTGCTACCCAGTTACCTTCTACCCCGAAAGAAGCCACCAGGAAAAGTAATGTAAGGACAAGCTACGATGCTGAATTCGCTAAAGCTCTCAAGATCTTCTATCAAAGCATGAACCGAGTGCGTGGACAGCTTCACAGCTTACTGCACCACCGACTAAATGTATGTTGTATGTGGATTTTTTGACATTTACTTTCATGTTCAGCATGTTGCTTCTATTTTAAAACCATCTTGTCAGTAAAGGGATTATACAGTGTAGCTGCTTCACTCTCATGTCTAAAGAGTAATGTATTTGAACAATTCTCAGGTTATACTTTACATTCTGACCAGAATTTTGAGATAAATACCCACCAAGTAGATGAACTATTGATTAAATAACTTGAAAGTGGCAAATACAGGATGGTGGAGTGGTGGACACACTACTTCACAGCTCTTGTAGGTTGCGTTCAAATCCCAGCCTGATCATCATCTGTTTGGAGTTCTCCCCCACATACCATTCAGTGGGCCTTGCCATTCACCTGGTGCTGCTGGGAGAGACCATATCATCCCACAGGCCCTCTAACTGGATTAGGGAAATAGAGAGAAGGATGGATGACAGAATGTCTCACCAAAACCAGCTTATTATATAATGATGAAAAATGTGCTGCTCTATTAATGTTTTATTAACGACAGCCATTGAATAATTTCTTGGTAAATAAGGAGGAAGACGATGGATTCCAAAACCTTCAGAGGTACAGCGAGGAGCACAGGAAGAAGATGAAAGAATTTGGAGACCAGCTTGATGCTTGCCTCAACAAACTAAAGCAGGATGTAGCAGCCATAGTGAAAAAAAAGCGTGAAGAATCTGGAGTGTGATAACTTCTTATGACCCACTAACCATAAACGATAAAAGGGGAACAATCAGCAAATTATTAACGTTTTTTTTTGTTTTTATAGGTTCACGTTTCAGTTGTATGAGATTAGGGTAAATTTATGTTCATATATCAGTGAAGCTCCCAAGTATTTTATATTGATAAAATCCTCTGCGGAGAATTTGTTTCCATTGAATTGGCTTCATAGACTAAATTAAATACAAATCAATCTGGAACATCTCATTAAATTCAGATTTGTATCTGTATTTATCAAATGCTTGAGAGTAGGAAAATTGCCCCAAGTGGTTAAAAATGTCGAGTGATGCAAATTTGGTTGTACTCTTAAAATTAGGAGCATTTATGAAAGTACCCCAAACTTCACCAGGAGTTAGGAAAGCTTGAGTTTTCTAGGAGCTAATAGAAGATGGCATTTAGACATCGATCAGCACATACATTTCAAGAAACGTGAAATGGTTTAGAAACGCTGGACAACAATGAACTTGTAAAAAGATGTCGATCTGACAGAGATGGAATAGTATTGGTAACAAATTTTGTACATCACATGAGTACTACATCTATGTGAAGAAGCCTTGCAGTCAACTGAAATGAAAATGTTGGTAATGTTACATGTTTTGGGCACAGAAACAATGCACCATTGCTTGGGTATGTCACAAACAATTTCTCGAATTTTGAAACAAACTTTGAACACCCTTACAATATGTGAGTTAATACACTGATTTATAAATTTCACCACCACTCCATATGAGGAAATGTTAAAACAGACTGCATTTATGCAAATCACTGGCTTTCTTGGAGTTGTTGGTATGATTGATGGCACACAAAGGTCACTGGAACGAAGCACAAGGGGCATCACAGTACCAACACAGAGGTGGTCTGTATTATATAGCTAGCATATTACTCTGAAGATAGGCAGGGCTGGATGGTTGACTGGCACCAAAGTGTCTCAGAGGTTAAAAATAAATAAATAAATAAATAATAATATTTGCATTTATATAGTGCTTTTCTCACAACTCAAAGCGCTCAGCAATTGCAGGTTAAGGGCCTTGCTCAAGGGCCCAACAGAGCAGAGTCCCTTTTTGGCAATTGCCAGTGGAGATCCTTACACTGACTTCAGCATTCCATAACCTCCTTGAACTTTCATGTTATACTTTACAAGCTCAGGAAGGTTAAAAAAAAAAAAAGCACGTGGAGATTCCCAGGGCATTAGATAAATAAAGCATCACAAAAGATATGGGGAGAGGTGCACAATACACGACACTAAAAGACGATCTGGAATGCTGGCAGGGTAAACACGACTTCAGAAACAGAGCCAAAATGACTGTGGCTAGTTGGTGTTCTGTGGCTGTAACAGTGTAAAAAACTGATTCTTCTAAGAGTACGGCTGTGGATCATTTAGTGTTAAATGTTTCCATTATCCGCCTACACCTTCATTTGGTGTGTGTGCCTCAGTGTTCGTTATCTCATTATTTTTCATACTGCAGTGAAGTGGCAACAGTTAAGTGCAGTTCAGCACAATATCCTACCTTAATATATTTTCCTCCTTTCTTTCCTACTACTTTGAACATTATTATTATTATTATTATGAAGTTTGCAGCAAATCCTTACAGTTAGTATCAAAAAATTATGAAACATTGACTTGGGGTGCCATAAAAACATAATGTCATTAATTCCCAAATGTGAACTCTTATTCCTCACTGGAGTGGGGTAGGATGCTTTCTAACTACTTTTATGATGTACTCTGAGGTAGGATAACATTTTTAAACCTAGTCAGACTTTAACTGCAATTCCTAGGAGCAATTCTGACAGACACTTTTTTTTTTTTTAAATAAACAAGACATTGACATTCCGTTCCCACCAATTCGAAAAGCAAAAAGCAGCACAGGATTCAATGTAAAATAACCACTTAAAGATAATGGGGTATCTCAAGCATCACCAGATCTTCAGTATGATTAATTTATTACTTAATTAAGAACATTAAAGTCTGCCATATTCTAAACAATTCCTTGTAAAGTGAATTTGTGTTTTCTAATTTATATTTTCTGCACTGTGTTGTGGTAGGTGGGTTAGGATTCTTGCATTTCAAGCAAAATAAGATGATATACTAGCAATGTGATATATCTTACCACAATAGTTTATCAGGTAGTGAAATCCTTTTGGTAGATAGATACTTTATTAATCCCAAAGGGAAAATTGTTTTGGCCGTTACTCCACATAGCACTCTTAGATGGTTAGGGATTATCAAAACTATCTGAAAGCTGCTGGGGGAGGGGAGTTGGTGATTTTAGCCACCTCATCTGCTGAGTTTTCAGACATGAACTTCACAGTTCAGTGTCTGCTATAACATCTCAGATGAGGTTTGAAATACTTTCATATTGTTCTCTTATTGCATGACCCAGGTGCCCTTCAGCTTCTGCTCATAGAAGGACTTTGAGATATTTTCAGAAGAATTCATGCATCGTTATCCAGATCCTGATGCAGTGAATCATCTGTAAACCATGACACAACTACAGCACTACTGCTTAACTGTGGCTATCAGCTTCTTACTATGAATACAGCAAGTATTTACTTTTCTATAACAATAAAAGGAGCTATCAAGTTCTATTGTTGCAATATTTGTCCACAGAAAATTATTCTAAAACGTCTACAGGTAATAAAGAGGTATTCTGGCAAATCTGCATTGTGTATTCATGTTGTATTGGAAAACAGTCATTTCTACTTTACTGCTTTGCCAGCAATACCTATTTTCTGAAGCTGTTATGAACACTGATCTTAGCAGTATGGAGAGATCCCTGCCCATTAGAGAACATTCTAGGGGGTTCTTTTCAGCTTCATGGATTACTGTATGATTTGCTCTTGGACAAATTTACAGCATTATAGCTGCTCGCAGGAAGATTTACTACTGTTTCAAGGTTTCCACATATGTCTAATATAACCCTGTGAGAGGGTAAAATACTTAGAAATGGTTTTGTGATTTTACTCAACCTGGCAGACGTCAGTAATATTTATCCATAGGTTTTAAGCAGTTTCCTTAGATCATGTTCTGGTGGGCTTCTAGAAACCGTTTGTGGACAACTTCACTCTGATGGCAAGTCAGAAACAAATTTATAATAGATTGGAATGGTCAAAAATCATACCAGTCTGTTTTCCAAAATATTCAAGCAGCTGAGCCCTCGTACCTATAATTGGATTGAGTCCACATCAAGAACTATGACTGATGCTTTCACTTACACCACCACCAAGTGTGAAGCAGTTTATACTGTATATTGCTATTGACATCACATAATTGCATAATTCTATTAACAAAAAATACTATTACAATAGATACAGGTATACAGAGCTATTTGTTAAATTCCATCATGCCCCAACCATTACTGAATTTGCTGTTTATATCAATTAGGTCAATTCCTGCCTCTAATGGTAACAAAATGCACTATTGGTCAAAACTGGGATTTACTCAACTGTAGCATTTGTACCTTGTTTCTCTCTCTGTAACACTTAACACTACAATTACCAAAGCCTATGAAAAAATGTGTAATCCTGGCCCACCTTAAATCCCTTCGCACCATTCAGTCAGTGTCTTTTGTGTTGTAAATAATAAGAATAATAGTAAGATTAAAAGCAGCTCACATTTCAAAATGGAGGCATCTGTGAATGAACCAGCAACCTTTTGATTACCATTCAACAGTTCTTAACCACTGTGCCACCAAAGCGGTCATATTAAAAGCATGTCAGTGTCACACCCTAACATTCTTTTTTTCTGCAGTTATATTCTTGAATAAAAGTGCACTTGTTTTGTTGTATTTGTACCTTTTGTGAAAGTGTTTATTTGATATTTGGACTTCAGACTTCACACATTATACACTGCATGTCTACATTTTGTCAATTATTAGTAAAACATGAAAATCCATTTGTTTTACCAATGTGTTTACATAGATTGTTGTAGACATGGAAAACACACATGAAGTGCATGTATTCTAAATAACAATATATTATTTACCCTATACAACTCTAGGCAACTCACT
Organism: Polypterus senegalus; assembly: GCF_016835505.1. Classification (NCBI taxonomy): domain Eukaryota; kingdom Metazoa; phylum Chordata; class Cladistia; order Polypteriformes; family Polypteridae; genus Polypterus; species Polypterus senegalus. Next base: position 237,610,386 of record NC_053156.1, on the reverse strand, counting down.
CAGGTAAACAGACTTGAGCCGAGAAAACTTTCTGCCCTTCCTGCAGCAGTGGGGGAATGGGATAGCAGGCTGCTTGCTGCTTGTGCTTATCGACAAATTAACAAAACAAAAAACGCTGATGGAGAGGTGCAAAGGGATTTAAAGGGCTGGCATTATGAGTTTTTTTGTAGGCTTTCGTAATTCTATTGTTAAATTCTTTACTTTACATTTACTATTTAGATATGGTGTACAAAGCAGCAAGTACACTTCATTGCATGCAAAGAAGCTACTGTGTAAAGTCAACATTACACCAGTATTAGTGAGATAAGAAGACATAAAACAATGAGTGTATTTACATGTTATTTATTAACCTGGTTAGCCACAGAAATCAAGTTTCTAAAATGGCAGTGTGAAACCAGGTTAATACACACAGGTTTCTCTGCAAGTGACCTAGTCAGTTACACTTAACTGGGTTACACTTAAGGTTTTGTAATCTGCGCATATTTGATGTACTCTGTTCACCTTTGAAGTAAAACATTGAAGTAAAACACCCGTGCTACTGGGATAATAATATAAGGCAAGAAGCAAAAGTACCGGTGCACCACTTGTTTGCAGGGATCAAATCGAACAGCCAAGCAGAAGATATACTGTAACAGAAAAATATTAACAAAGAGCCAGTTTAGGTTTCATCCAGCAATTGGCTATTGATATGTTGAAACAGTGCGATCAGATGATGCAGTGGCCAGTCTTCATACTGCAAATCATCAGTGGCCCAGGTTGAGAATGTAAAAAGGGGCTGAACAGTATTTACTACAGAGAATGTGAAGGACTAAATAATTTATAAAACACAAGAAAATGTGTTGTTTTTTTTTTGCCCAGTATAGTTAACACTATTTTTCCCAAAGGAGAATTCAAGAAATGTACTTACCCATGTAAAACGGAGGTTTCTCTCTTATCTGGGTTACTCGCCTTATGCCCGTTTCATATGTGCGTGTAAATGCACTGAATCTTGTTTTATATTAGAAAAAAAGGCAGACCTTTAGCATGGATATGAATATGGAGGCAAAAACATTCTCATGCTCAGCTGAATGAAGACAGCAAATTGAACAACTGAACAGGCATGTGGAAAAAATGGAGAGAAGTTATGCTTTGGAACAGTGAGAGGAAAAGCTTCAGAAGTCATCCTTGGTTGCCTCATCTACCACAACAGAGATATCCAATATCAGAATTTCCTTTCTCATGTTAAGGTCACCCCATATTATCACATTCAGTGTGACTGAAAGGCCTGATTTTTCCTCTACTGTGTTATGGTTAAATGTTTGTACTGTTATGCTGTTTGGTAACAGGCTTACATAGTTTTGTTCTGTTCAAATATCTGTTGACTCACAAAATTAACTTATGCATCAGAGCAGAATGGAAGTTTGGTAACAGTTTCATTAAAAAACCACCATATAAGAGAAGTTGAACATCAGAGAAGAAACATCCCTTTAACACAAATGAACTAACTTTGATTCTGTTACATATTTTTGACAGACTCAGACAAAGAAAACAATACTACACAAATCTGTAAGTAGGACTGCTATAGACATCACAGACTATTTTTTCCTCCTTTACATAATTTATTTTAAAAGATACAGTTAAATTGACTAGAGTGCCAATAGACTTGACTAAAATAAAAATTTGCTTCTTATAACAGGTAGCCTATTAACCACCTATTTACAGGAGTATTACAACTAAGATTTCTATATTGTTAAGATGTAAATATATCAAAACTGAGTCTCATGCAAAAAGATCTATGCAGTTTAAAACTCATCAGATGTAAACTTGGTTACCATGTGTCATAAAAATCCATAAAGATACTAATCCTCAAGAAGACATGTACAGTATATTAAAGAAATATTTATCCTAACCCCCCACAATCACCCCAATTTAAAACTCAATAAGAACAGCAATACATCAAGTTATTTGATATACTGATCATGTTCAGAATATCAATTTTACAAGGTTCTAGAACCAATGTAAAGGTTTTATCCACAATTTTTAAATTAAAAAAATAAAAACTAGATCCAGAAGCTTAACCAAGAAGAAAAAAAAGGGCATCCATAGTTAGAATCACTCTTTAGTATGAAATTTTGTGAAACTGCTGTCTATGTAAACAATTACACATTTTTTTTAACTGAAAAGAAAACCAAAAGCACACACAATATGAATAATTAATTTTGTAGGCATGAAATCAGTAACTGTATCTTAGGCATCTAGCATTTGGTCTTTACCTTGTTTTTAAATATGTAAAATGTTACATTTATATCCTTGTCAGTAAATTAAAAACAACAAAATAAATCTCTTCAGGTAATATTGAAACTGCATTAAATTTCATAGAATTTTATTACTTAGTTAATTCAAAAACATGCACCATTATAAGACAGTTTGGTGTACAAGTACTAGGAGTGATTTAAATTATTTAACAAACAAAGGCAGCTTCAAAATTGACAAGACAAAAAAAAAAACAACAACATGGACAAGCTTGGTACTTAAGTGCTGTTTATATCATACCATTAGATAAACTGTTGCTTATAAAGGAGGGGAAGCGGACTCTGCATATATTGTTACACCTCTGGCTTGGTAATGACAGAAAACTGAACGCCATGCTTGTTCAGGCGTTCAATTAAGCTCGTCTTGTAGAAGGCTGCTCCAGGAGTATACACTCCACCCCTACATTGAATAAAGATGTGATTAGTTAAGAAGACCCACAATTTGTTTATTTTTCAACTTTATGTATATATCAAGATTGAAAGTTTTTCATACAGATTTGTATCAGAATTATAATACATTAAAAAAAATTACCATCTAATGAAGAATAGTTTTCAATGGAAAGTATTAATCACAGGCCATTAAAACTACACATTGGTATACTGCCAAACCTAATACAGCAGTGGTTCATCAATAGCAATTTCGCAGGCTTCTTTACAACCACACCAAGGTTAACGTGTCAACTCTTTAAAACAGGTTAGGTCCACTACCACAACTATGAAATTTTTAAAAAACTAATTTCTGTATAAGCATGTTTTGTAATATTATACATACTTACTTTTTCGGTATAGAATGTGGCTCATTCAGTAATGTTATTGCAGCTTGAACCATGGCTATTGGAGTAGCAATGTAGCCTGCTTCTACAAAATTCAACAAGATAAATCAACAGAGAGAGAGAAAAATTATATTTTGAAATAGTGACTAAAATATATGTCATAGACTACAATGCTTGTTACAGACCTATACATTTATTAAAATTCCCCTTTGTGTTGATCTACGGGCTGAAATCAAGGCAAATGGGCCATATTTGAGGGGTTTGGGACACCTTGTTTGCCTAAATGTGCGCAGCCTTTAACAGGAATTTCTCAATCAAGCCATTCTGAGTGGTTGCACAATGCAGAGATAACTACAGTCTAGTTACATCAACAAAAGCGGACACTCCAATAAGTATTACTTGAAATGCCAAACTCTCTCTCTGAAAGGCTAGCACACAAATGATTTTGGTAATTGCATACAAAGTTTGGCATTTAACTTGAGACCTCTCTTTCCAGTCTCTGGTATAGATCCTCTGAGAAATTTACAGCACAGTCTTGTACATTGATTAACATTAAAAATAGTAATATTACCTGGTCCTTTCACTTGAGTAACTATTTTCATATTGGGTTTGTCTTGATTTGGATCTTTGTCTTTACTATATCCTTCACCAAAAAATGTCATACTAAATGATGAGCCTTCCATCTGAAAAAAGATAATGTATGATTAAATACAGCAAACAAAGGGTATTCTATTCCATACATGGGTTATATTTTCAAGTGAATCACCAGCATATTACAGTGTTAAATCACCTAAATTGTTGATTTTAACTGCCCATAGACTACATTATAACGAAACAATTTATGGTGACTCACCAATAAACATTTCCAATCCTAGAACTTGAATGAATGTTATAGTTAAATAAGAACACAAAATGGCAGAAACAGACCATGCAACATTGTCTAGGTTGATCAGCAGTGATTTTGATGACTCTAAGATATCACATGATTAGCCCGATTTATCTATTTCCAAACTAGTTCATTCCAACTCAGGGTCACAGTGGCTACAGCAAAAAAAGTCAAGAACCAATCCTGAATAGAATGCTAGGTCATCACTGTGAGCATATATTATATGAAAAACATTCAGGAAGTAGGATAAAAAATAGACGCGAACACTGGGATAGGATTAAAAAAAAAAAAAACCCCTGTGAGCACCATGTCAGTCATCCAAATTTAAAATTATCTGTAAATTGTATTAATTTGTAATTCTGTACAGAATTTTTGAATGGTAGATCCAAATTTTGCCTTTAGCCAAGTGAAAAACAAACATTTGCAGCAAACCCATTTCTTTGCTTAAACCAGTAACTCAGTCTTTAAAATACTATCTCACAAATGTCTACCCCTGGCAGTCTGTGGACTGGCCACTTGTAATGTACCTTACCATTATTTTTCCTGCTTGTTCATAAACCACTATTACTACTACTGAAATGTGTCCAGCTTTACTTAAATCCAGGCTTACTTTCTAGCAGAAAACTGAATGTCACATGGAAAGATAATACATGAAAAATGTTTCTCACCTGCTCTCTAGTGGGACCTTCTTTTGTGAAATAACCAAAAGAGAACCATTTTGGGTACTGTGAATTAAAAGGAAAAAACTGAGAATGTGGCCTTTAATATTGTAAAAAGTAGCCTTTTATTCAAATTTTCGACTGTTCACTAAATGACTTATTTATAAAAGAGGTTGTCCATTATGTTGTCCCCCCCCCCCCCCCCCCCATATAGCAGATGTCATGCATTCCAGGCAATTTTCACAACAAATACGCATAGTACTTCAGACTGTGTCTATACACCTCACAATCTGTTGCTAATGTACTTTTACGAGGTTGGATAGCAGTAAAGGGCCTGCGAGAAGGATTCCTCTTTCCCCATATGATGTCGTCAGCCTTTATTTTTATTATTTGGTTTATTGTTCTTTTTTTCCTTTTTAAAAAACACACATTACCTTCATCAAAAGATTTCTTCCAAAGCTGAATTTGACAAACATCCAAAACAGCAAGCCTGCAAACATTAGCTTGATAACAGAGCAGATTCCACCAACAGCTGCAAATGCTCCATACTGAACCTGTGGGACAAAACAGTTATATTAGGCCTACAACAATTTTCCTTTCCTCTTTTGGTATGAAACCCTATGCCAATGTTTGATCAATGCAGTCCAAAACAAACACAAATGAAAAAGCACTCTGCCAACTGCACATAACTTCCAAGCTGAAAATGGTCTTAAAAAAAAAAAACAAAACAAAAAAAACACACTATAAAGTTAAGGATTAATCAAAATAATTATAGAAAATATATGTTATATATTTATTTAAAAAAGGAAAATATTGGTTAATGTTATTCAAAATAAAAATAAAATTAATATTTTTTCAGTGGTAAGCTACAGCAAGGAGCTTGCATAGACATTGAGCCTCCAGCCTTAAAATGTTATGGCGTAGATTTAAGGACACAAGTTGAATGAAAGACAGGACTAGAAATTTGGTCCTTTACTGAACACAGTTCTTTCTAGTATATGATTGAAAGAGTGCCATAGCCATTCCTTGCTGCATCTGACTAAAGCAACCAATCTTGACATCTTTAGAATGTGGTAGGAAGCAAGACTACCTGGAGAAAACATGGAATCTCAGCAAAATCACTGAACTGAGAAGGACCTAATTCGGAGACTGTTGGGCAACAAATTAACAGTGCTCACAGCAGTGCCATCATTTCACAAAAAATGCTTAACATTACGTCCTGCCACTGTAAGTTTGGAAAAGTGAGAATCATATTCTGACCACAAAACCATTTTCTACATCACGCTTTTGCTTTCTGGCAAACCCCAGATATGTTTTCACATGGTTCATTTTGAGTAATGCCTTCTTTTGTGCCATACTCCTGTATAGGATAGTGTGTTACACAGAAGCTCGTTAGGGTCAAATGGTACAACTTTCCTCAAATTCAATGGTTCCCAACTTTTTCTATGCCCCGCAACCATAGATTCATTTATGTTTGCACCCCCTACAAAAGTAATTACAGTAGACCCCCGCAAAGTCGTGGTTCAGAGTTCGCAGCCTCAGTCATTCGCGGATTTTTCCTTAGAACCTAACTAATAATTGTTAGCGGAAACCACAAATATCCTCCACAATTTTTATGGCTTTTTTAGTGGCAATACTGTACTGTAGAGAGAACCATGGCTTGGGATGGTGAAAGTAGCTAATAGAATTTGAAACTGCAACTCCTGGTGAGGGTGCTGGGACTGTTGAGGTCAAAGGGTTTAAGCACGGCTTTTGAAAAAGGGGGCCAGTGACGAAAAGCAAAAAAAAGTTTTTGTAATTTGCGTTTCAACTTCCTGTCTGTCTGCCTTCTGTTGGATACCTGTAGTTATTAATTTTGTCCTGGATCGTTTTGTGCGTGTGGATTGTCTGCCGTTTGCCTGTGTACAAGAGGACTGTAAGTGGACTCATGGCCATCCTGCAAAGAAAGGTGCGCTCCTGAAACCATCTTCACCAATTCAGAAACTACCGGTAGGACTATCTTTACATTCCCATTCAACGTGCGGATCTCTGGCCTATCTATTTTCATCATAACATTTGATCTGTTGCCGTTTTTCATGAACTTTTTCATGATTTACTGTGTGTGCTTTGTTTGTGCTTTGTTGTATTTAATGTGTAATCGCTGTAAGGGGAACAGGGGTGGTATAATTGGTTGTTTTTATTTAATTTGTTTTCACTATGTTCTTCATTTGCTGTTTGATTACCGGTTTGCTTTGTTTTTGTCTTTGTTTGTGATTGCGCACTGGTCAGGTCAAGGCTGGGTGGAATCTCCACCATAAAAATAAATAAATCACCGTCTTCTTAACGGTGTGAATCTTAGTGGCACTGGACCACTACAACGTTATCCATTTCTCCTTGCTGCTGATTGACTGTGATACATCTCCAGCTGAGTGTTCTTGTTCCTGTCCCTGTCCTTTTTAGCGGATTGCTTTGTTTCTCTCTCCTCCCCCAGACATTCTCTGCTCCCGTTGGGGGTTGTGCTCCCCTATGATTTTTGTCTATTGTTTAAATCAACTAACTGCATACTGATCTCATTTCTCTTCTGAAAGGGACAGGTTTGTTTGAAGTGTTTAAATAAAGTTCCTGTCTCTACAATCTGTGTTTCTGTGATCCAAGAATGACACCCTGCGGCAAGCCGCACTATGACTAGCCTGCCAGCCTCAGCACTTACCTCTGTGTGCTTGCATGCAGCCACTTAAAGCGCAATTGGCTCAGTGATTTACATAAATGGCGTCAGTTGCACTTTGTACACATTGTTCCAGTAGTTTTTTTAAATACTTTTTACAGTTCATTAGCAGTGTGTAAAATGATCAGTGTTGCAGTAATTGTGATGCTCTTTACATGGAAAAAAAGTGTTCCATTAAAATTTCACTTTTTCTTTGTTAATTGTAACGTTTACTTAAAGTGCAGCAACAATGTATTTGGCATCCAGGGATGCAATAATCCCAAGTATGTGGCAGTTTAAGGGATAAAACCCCAAGATGCCGACGAAACAAGCTGCACCGTCTAAGGCTTCTGGCAATGAAAACACACTTGCATGAACTACAGTACATGTACCGGGAATATCTGTATTTTAAATTCTAGAACTGCGGGACACAGCAGTACAGTATACAGGTTTACCTTTACATTCTTTCATTTTTAGGTAATGTATTAAGCGGAGTTTGAAATTAAATTAAAGTGTTTTGGGGGCATATTTAAGGTTTAAACTATGAAAATAGGCATTTTTTTTAACCACATCCAAAATTCGCGGTTTTTCACAATTCGCGGGTGCTCAAGGAACATAACCCCCGCGAATTTTGGGGGTGTACTGTACCACAATTGAAGATGAAGTCAAAAATCTAATTTTTAAACCACATACAACGCTGTGAGTGAACAAATCAAATTAAAAAAAAAAAGTTTTATAAATAAAATCTGTGTATAAAATTTAAATATAAACTAAGCAATTTGCCTTTATAAATCTCCTCTTGTAAATGTGTTTCCTCGTGTGGAAGAAAAACCAAAGCAACAGTGCCGATGCACAGCTAAGCAACTGAAACACTGTCAACGAGTTTTGTCCCCCAATAACACCTGCACTGCAGTTCAAAAATAGATGTACCACACAGTTAAAATTGCTGAGCTACTGCCAGGATTGCCAGTAGTAGAAATAGGCTGAATGTATGCAGCACGTGTTGCATCCAATTCAGTTTACCTTAGTCCCCTATGGCAAAAATGTCAATTAAAATTCTCAAAATCATTGACATTTCATGATTAGGGCCCGCACAGAAATCCATACTAGATCTCTACAGATCTTTGCATGGTCCAAATTCCTTTCTCTTTATATATAAAAAAAGATTCACCTTAACAAATCTTAAGCCCACAGCCAAGAGCCTGCAAGAATGCACATTTCTGTGTCTCAATCACATCTGACAACTGCACATGCAATGCTGGATTGTTTTCATATCACAGAACAGAAGCCCTAACTAATAAATGATCTACAAATGATGGCACATTGCAAGACAACAACTGGACCACGATAAAGTCAGACAACACACATCACTTAATTATGGTGAATTGAAAACAGTCTCAAATGTAACATCCTCGTTGTCACAGCCCCTGGGGGTACAGGAAACCCAGATTGGGAACCCCTGCTCTAGTTTCAGCTACCAAACTGTGGTCCATCTGTGGCCATTCACACAGTAACCTTTGCTTGCACAGATTGTTTGGATGTCTTCATTTTCAAAGCTTCAAGAATACAACAGCACCTTAACTCTGTTTAAACAGTGCACTATTTAAATAGAGGAACTCTGTTGTAAAGCAACCGCGTTTTATGATTGTGCTGTGCAAAGTTCATCAATTTTACACACTGTGATTCCAAAGTGTTTCACACTTAACTTCAGGAAAAACTCAGGTACAATAACATGCAAGTTGTAAGCTGGTCAGGATTATGTACAGCTTGTAAATTGCTCTAAAAACAGTCAAAAATGGACAATTGAGGAGGAATTTTATATATAACCAAACACACACACACTTTAAGTCTCTGAAATGTGCTAGTCAACAAAACCTTTAAAATCTCAAAATCTTTAATGTTGTAAATTGCCTTGGATAAAGGCATCATTCAAATAAGCAATGATAATAATAATAATAATATTGGGTCTATGGATCTTCTTACTCTTGAATATGCTATCCACAATTGTCCATGAGTAAAGCATTTGTGCATTAGATCAATTCCTGCTTTTCCTAGCGACTTGGCTTTTGTTGCTCATTGTAAAACAATTTTACAGGAAAATGTACTCTTTTGAATTGAAATTGGTAATCAGTAGGAATAATGTGAGGTTTGAGGATATATTATTATTATTATTAGATATTTACAGCTTTCATTTCTTTATGACATTCACTGAAGTACAGTATTTTGTTTCCATGTTTTTCATCAATTGTATGTAGTCTCCCTTTAAAGTCAGCAGATGTGAATGTATATGCAAAGCAGTGCTTGAAGTGGATATACACAAGTGCCGGTATCCTAGGTGTTATACTGATATATTAACGTGAAGAGCAAGGTGCGCCGATTAAAGATTAAAATGCCACTGTCTAAGACAATTTCTGTTACTGGACTCAAGCCTGGTTGAACTGGTGCCCACTACAAACGGGAGCTACAATAAAGTATTGCAGCAAACGTAGGTAACTACAAAATAAGAAGACAGACAGCCATGTTACTATACTGTTTAACTCTGTTCATTCATTTATAATTATGAACAATTAAACCATCCAAGCAAATGCAGTTAAGTTATTCTTTAATAATAGTTAAAATATGTTCATCTATTATATGTCTATAGCAGTAACACATTTCTTTCAAATATATAAGAACAGTAATAGATATAAAAATAACACGGTTATGAAATTTGGAGCATTTTTTTTTTACATCATTTAAATGGCAGATATTAGTTTTGTAACAATGACTTATACTCAAAATAGAGATAATAGAATGTAAACCCATATATGTTAGTAGACTACATTAAAGACATGTTTAACAGCACTTTACAATACAAAATTTACAAAAAAAGGAGCACAAATAGGCTTTTGGTGGCTCATTACTTTTCATACACGACACTTTAATTTTAGTAATGTGAAAATGTGTGTTAGTGGTGTAGGTCTATGACTAACTATTGTTCAGTTTTCTTAAACTTGATATTTTTGAAAAGTACAGTATACCCAAAATAATAGTATCCAATAATCAGCATTTGAAAAATATCTGTTAATACAAAATGACCAATACTAGCATAAAATCAGTATCAATATTAACCTATGAAAGGAGAAAGGAACTGAAATAATTCCACATCTAGCTACTAATATTAGTTTAAACACAGAAAATCATTAAAAATATATAAATAACTAAGAACTTAAAAGTAACTGACTTATTATACAACAGAAATACAAATTGTACACGATGGGCATGAAGATAACAGGCTTGCCTTGATTGTTTGTGTATATCTGGGGCTGAAAGATCTGTAGCTTTGAGCCACTGAAGCATCCCAACACCCAACCCCTCGGTCTTTTTAAATCTGTCCTATGGTTTGTAGCAGTTAGGGCAGCTGAGCCTTTCCAGTGATATTATTTAGTTCAATCACCTTTTAGCTGAAGTTTGATAAAAAGTTGTTTTTCACAATTATAATCTGCAGAGAATATTGTTCAATCAATTCAGTTTTCTTCCCCTTCCATTTATTTACAGATAAGTGGCCTTCTTGCATTCTAAGTGGCCTTCTTGCATTCTACCATTTAACCTACCTAAAACAGCATAAGATGATGCTGCAATGTGAGCTTTTGGAACATGTGCGCCCTACCTGGTGTTACTCACTCATTTGCACTGGGCATCAGAGTGGCTGTCATACAAATAAGGGAGGAAAATGTACAAAATACACAAGTTTAAGCCACCACACTCAAGGTAACATTGAAACAGTAATATAATTCCTAGTTGAAGTCACACAGAATGCAGACAGTTGTATCTTAAAACCGAGAAACAAATTCGCCAATGCGAATTCAATAGTCTCGACAAATTTCTCTGAAGAATAAAGCAAGCCATATCTCAACAAAATTGGTCCATGGAGGGCCCAAGTTGTTTCATGCAGATGGGCAGATTATATGCATTATATGCGAACACACCTAAAAACAACTAAACCTAGCTTTCATATAATGCCCTTCCATGATTTGACTACTGGAAAGAAAAAAAAAATCTTAGGTGCTCTGCATTTTATGAGGGCAAAAAGACGACAAAGAAACATAACATTGTTTTTTAAAATTACTTATCAAGAACTGATAACACATCAGAATGCAACATCACGTTTGATTTTCCATTGGGAGACTACATTCTTTTGATAAACACTATCATTACAAACCACTACAACTAAAATAATCTTTCATTGTCATAACTTGCCTCATGAAACTTTACTACATAACCTATGTCACTGTTCCTGCTTATCTGTCAGTAATCAATGCATGTTCCTTCCAGTATTGCTTTTTCATTTTTTACTCTATATTCTAGTAGACCTTTTACAGCGTATAACACAGAGGAATACATTTATGTACCTGCACAATAAGAAAAAAACTATACTGTTAAGCTCTGCTGGGCAGTTTATTTTGACAGGTAGGTAAAGTTTCACAAGACTACTGTATATGCTTTCTCCCATTCCACTATGTCACTCTCTATAAGGAGCTGACAGGCTCTTCAGCTTCTTAACCCGTCTCCTATATGTAAAAAAAAGATTATTTTCCAGCAAACTAAAATAGTTATCATTTTAGTTGTAAGTTAATTTGAAATTACATAATAAAATTGTGGGGGGGGGGGAATTGTGTTGTGAATTGCCTGAAACATCCATTAAATTCTAAGTACACCTTGCCACAATACCTCTGAAAAGGCTGGATGTTTAATGATTACATCCATCAATCCATGGACAAGCCCATTCCAGCAGGCATCAAGCATGAAGCAAAAACAATCCCTGGAAGGGGCATCAGCTCATTGCAAAGTGAATACAAACAAACGCATACACTGGTGTCATTTTAGCATCACCAAATCCCCAAACATTCCTGTCTTTGGAAAAAAACAGGAGCACATTGAGGAAACACACCAGGAAAACATGCAAACTCGAGGCAGGGAACACCAGGGATGTGACTCCCTGAGAGGCAGCATCTCTACCGCTCCACCTTCAGGTCTCCCTCACATGTGTAATTATTAAAAGTATTCATTATTTAAATTAACAATTTACCTGTAAAATATAATATACATACTTGAATGCATTTCATCAAGAAAGTGATAAAAGTATACTGCTCAAAAGAATTAAAGGAACACTTTTTAATCAGAGTATAGCATAAAGTCAATGAAACTTATGGGATATTAATCTGGTCAGTTAAGTAGCAGAGGGGGTTGTTAATCAGTTTCAGCTGCTGTGGTGTTAATGAAATTAACAACAGATGCACTAGAGGGGCAACAATGAGATGACCCCCAAAACAGGAATGGTTTAACAGGTGGAGGCCACTGACATTTTTCCCTCCTCATCTTTTCTGACTGTTTCTTCACTAGTTTTGCATTTGGCTACAGTCAGTGTCACTACTGGTAGCATGAGGTGATACCTGGACCCTACAGAGGTTGCACAGGTAGTCCAACTTCTCCAGGATGGCACATCAATACGTGTCATTGCCAGAAGGTTTGCTGTGTCTCCCTGCACAGTCTCAAGGGCATGGAGGAGATTCTAGGAGACAAGCAGTTACTCTAGGAGAGCTGGAGAGGGCCATAGAAGGTCCATAACCCATCAGCAGGACCAGTATCTGCTCCTTTGGGCAAGGAGGAACAGGATGAGCACTGCCAGAGCCCTACAAAATGACCTCCAGCAGGCCACTGGTGTGAATGTCTCTGACCAAACAATCAGAAACAGACTTCATGAGGGTTGCCTGAGGGCCCAAATGTCTACTGCCCTGTGCTCACTGCACAGCACCGGGGAGCTCAATTGGCATTTGCCATAGAATACCAGAATTGGCAGGTCCACCACTGGCGTCCTGTGCTTTTCACAGATGAGAGCAGGTTCACCCTGAGTATATGTGAAAGGCGTGAAAGGGTCAGGAGAAGCCGTGGAGAATATTATGCTGCCTGTAACATCGTTTAGCATGACTGGTTTGGTGGTGGGTCAGTGATGATCTTGGAGGCATATCCATGGAGCGACTCACAGACCTCTACAGGCTAGACAACGGCATCTTGACTGCCATTAGGTATCAGGATGAAATCCTTGGACCCATTGTCAGACCCTACGCTGGTGCAGTAGGTCCTGGTTTCCTCTAATGCACGACAATGCCCGGCCTCATGTGGCAAGAGTATGCAGGCAGTACCTGGAGGATGAAGGAATTGAAACAATTGAATGGCCTTCACGATCCCCTGACTTAAACCCAATAGAACATCTGTGGGACATTATGTTTCGGTCCATTAGGCGCCGCCAGGTTGCTCCTCAGACTGTACAACAGCTCAGGGATGCCCTCATACAGATCTGGGAGGAAATGCCACAAGACACCATCCGTCATCTCATTAGGAGCATGCCCGGCGTTGTCAAGCATGCATACAAGCTCGTGGGGGCCACACAAGATACTGAAAAGCATTTTGAGTAGCAGAAATTAAGTTTTTGAAAAAATGGACTAGCCTGCCACATCTTCATTTCACTCTGATTTTAGGGTGTCTACACAATTGAGCCCTCTGTAGGCAGAAAACTTTTATTTCCATTAAAAGACTTGGCATCCTTTTGTTCCTAAAACATTGCCCTGTCGTTATTTGTATAGATATCCAACTTCATATTGAGATCTGATGTATCTAATGTGTTTCTTTAAAGTGTTCCTTTAATTTTTGTGAGCAGTGTATAAATCTAAGGATTGTAAATGTGCAGAGAGCTGGATTATCATACATTAAACGTGTTCTGTGTGGCGATTGTTGCTTGCCGCTGCTGTCAGTTCAGGAGTAAGCCCTCAGAAGTGACGGTCTTTAATGATGAAATAAACTAGAGATTAAAGTGGACATTTTGAGATTAAAGCCAAAATTTCCATTTACATTCCAATACTGTTGTGAAGGTACAAAAGACAGCACAGAACATGGTATGAGAGACCTTTAAAATGAAGTGACACATTACGTTGGGGAATATGTGACGCTTGAATACGCATTCTGAGCGTGAAGTACAAATCATCTCTAAGAATGCCAGTAATCAACTGCAAAAAACAGCACTTGTTAACCATTGAGTTTTATATCTTTAAGCTTTACTGAAACCCCCCACTTTTTGCAATGCGATTACTGGTACATCTCTTTTTTCCTATCAAGAACACCACCCAGTCTTCAGTTATCCATCCACCAGTACCGTGCATGCAAGTTAGCATACACATATACATAAAAATACACATAATAAAAAATTAAAATAAAAAAAACAACAAAAAACTCACACCTCGATCTAGGGTTGGTAAAAAGCCCGATGACAAAAAAACTGTAATTTCAGCCCCTGCATTTCAAAACTTTACAGTAATATATGGTAGTTAGGCCAACACAGGTCTTTTTTTTAACCTTCCCTTTACCAGCAAAATATTAGAAATATAAAAGCTAATCAAACGTAGCTAAAAACAGAGACATAGTAAAATATATCATTCTTCACAGTGTCAAATTGCAAGAGTACCAATGATCTCACCATGAAATCATACAGGATTGTTTCAACACTGACCACTGTTAAAATATTATATTATATTATATATTTAAATATATATATATATTTAAATATATATTTATATATATATATATATATATATATATATATATATATATAGCTCAAAAAAATTAAAGGAACACTTTGAAAACACATCAGATCTCAATGGGAAAAAGAAATTCTCCTGGATATCTATACTGATAAAGACTGTGTAATGTGTTAGGAACGAAAGGATGCCACATCGTTTGATGGAAATGAAAATGATCAACCTACAGAGCCCTGAATTCAAAGACGCCCCAAAAATCAGAGTGAAAAAATTATGTGGCAGGCTAGTCCATTTTGCCAAAATTTAATTGCAGCAACTCAAAATTGTACGCAGCACTTTGTATGGCCCCTGTGTTCTTGTATACATGCCTGACAACATCGGTGCATGCTTCTAATGAGATGACAGATGGTGTTGTGGGGGATCTCCTCCCAGATCTGGACCAGGGCATCGCTGAGCTCCAAGACAGTCTGAGGTGCAACCTGGTGGCATTGGATGTCCCAGAGGTGTTCTATTGGATTTAGGTCAGGAAAGTGTGGTGGCCAGTCAATGGTATCAATTCCTTCATCCTCCAGGAACTGCCTGCATACTCTCACCACATGAGGCCAGGAATTGTCGTGCACGAGGAGCCACTGTACCAGCATAGGGTCTGACAATGGGTCCAAGGATTTCATCCTGATACCTAATTGCAGCCAAGGTGCCTTTGTCAAGCCTGTAGCGGTCTGTGTGACCCTCCATGGATATGCCTCCCCAGACAATCATTAACCCACCACCAAACTGCTCATGCTGAATGATGTTACAGGCAGCATAATGTTCTCCCTGGCTTCTCCAGACCCTTTCACTTCTGTCACGTGCTCAGGGTGAACCTGCTCTCATCTGTAAAAAGCACAGGGCACCAGTGGTGCATCTGCCAATTCTGGTATTCTATGGCGAACGCCAATCGAGCTGCATATATATAGTGGTCCCCGGCCGGGCAACGCCCAGGAGGACCAGAGGAGGGCTTGTGCCTCCTCCAGACCGAGAGGGGGCGTCTGTCCTGGTTATGCTGGAGGCCTCGGGTAGAGGGCTTGGAAGCCCAGCCCTGTAGGGACCTGTGGCCACCGCCAGGCGGCGCCCCAGTGCCTGATTATCCCGGGAGCCCGGCACTTCCGCCACACCAGGAAGTGCCAGGGGGAAGACTTTGGAGGACACCTGGAGAGCTGCCGGGAGGACAGCCGGCACTTCCGCCACGCTGGGGCGTGGCCAAGGGAAGAATGACGGGAACACCTGGTGCTCGTCTGGGAAGCATATATAAGGGGCCGCCTCCCTTCAGTGAGCAGTGGATGTCGGGTAGAAGTGGACAGAGCTGGAGAGAGGACTGGAGGCGGCCAGGAAAGAAAGGCACAGGAACTGTGAGCCCTGGACTTTAGGGAATCGGTGCAGAAGGCACTGGGGTTTGTGGTGCACGTGATCTTTGTAAATAAACGTGTGTTAGGTGAAACAAAGATGTCCGTCTGTCTGTGTCCGGGTCAGAGTTCACTATATATATATATATATATATATATATATATATATATATATATATATACATACATACACACACACACACACACACACACACACATCTAAAGGATTATTAGGAACACCATAATAATACAGTGTTTGACCCCCTTTCGCCTTCAGAACTGCCTTTATTCTACGTGGCATTTGATTCAACAAGGTGCTGAAAGCATTCTTTAGAAATGTTGGCCCATATTGATAGGATAGCATCTTGCAGTTGATGGAGATTTGTAGGATGCAGATCCAGGGCACGAAGCTCCCATTCCACCACATCCCAAAGATGCTCTATTGGGTTGAGATCTGGTGACTGTGGGGGCCATTTTAGTACAGCAAACTCATTGTCATGTTCAACAAACCAATTTGAAATGATTCGAGCTTTGTGACATGGTGCATTATCCTGCTGGAAGTAGCCATCAGAGGATGGGTACATGGTGGTCATGAAGGGATGGACATGGTCAGAAACAATGCTCAGGTAGCCCGTGGTATTTAAACGATGCCCAATTGGCACTAAGGGGCCTAAAGTGTGCCAAGAAAATATCCCCCACACCATTACACCACCACCACCACCAGCCTGCACAGTGGTAACAAGGCATGATGGATCCATGTTGTCATTCTGTTTACGCCAAATTCTGACTCTACCATTTGAATGTCTCAACAGAAATCGAGACTCATCAGACCAGGCAACATTTTTCCAGTCTTCAACTGTCCAATTTTGGTGAGCTCCTGCAAATTGTAGCCTGTTTTTCCTATTCGTTGTGGAGATGAGTGGTACCCGGTGGAGTCTTCTGCGGTTGTAGCCCATCCGCCTCAAGGTTGTGCGTGTTGTGGCTTCACAAATGCTTTGCTGCATACCTCGGTTATAATGAGTGATTATTTCAGTCAAAGTTGTTCTCCTATCAGCTTCAATCAGTCGGCCCATTCTCCTCTGACCTCTAGCATCAACAAGGCATTTTCGCCCACAGGACTGCCGCATACTAGATGTTTTTCCCTTTTCACACCATTCTTTGTAAACCCTAGAAATGGTTGTACGTGAAAATCCGAGTAACTGAGCAGATTGTGAAATACTCAGAGCGGCCAGTCTGGCACCAACAACCATGCCACGCTCAAAATTGCTTAAAATCACCTTTCTTTCCCATTCTGACACTCAGTTTGGAGTTCAGGAGATTGTCTTGACCAGGACCACACCCCTAAATGCATTGAAGCAACTGCCATGTGATTGGTTGATTAGATAATTGCATTAATGAGAAATTGAATAGGTGTTCCTAATAATCTTTCAGGTGAGTGTGTGTATATATATATATATATATATAAAAATGATAATACCACATAGACCATGTTTGCTTCCAATCAGCTATCTATACAAACTGTGCATCACTCCGCACACAAAATTCCAAATATCATAACGCATATTATATATCATGACTGTGAGACAGAAGTCCAGTGTTTCCAGCTTAGGTTTTTATTGCCCATGCCCAGAGGTTACAAAATTGCCTATATGGTTAATCCAACCCTGCAGTCCATCACAATCATAGTACCCATACTCTACACACCACCTCCTCCCAAAAAACAAGGTCATCATTACATTGCACCATTACCATGTTACTAGAGCTGCTCGAGACTGGGAAAGCTTACCGCGCTGCAAATGCAGTTATGTAACAGGGCATATGTTTTGGTCTAATTCACCCAATTATGAAAGCTTCATATTAGGAAAATGATTCCAAGGTTTAAAACAGTGTTTTTGTCACATTCATATGATAAAATCTTGTAAAGCAGTTTTCTAACATATAAGCTGGTCACCTCAAGGGGTTAAATTAAAAAATAATGCAATACCAACTTGACAAAAATCAGTCCACAAAGGAACATTAAGATTCCACATTCCAAGTTTAAAATGGACACTTTTGAGTATTTTAAAGAATTATTATTTTATGTCCAAAACTCACTGGAGACTCTTGAAGCTCCTCATATAAGTAGCGCTGAGTCCTTTTAACCACAGAAGGATCTGATCCCATGAAAGGAATAGCATATTTTTGAACTTCTTCACTGTAGAACACCGCGCCTCTGCAGAAGAGAATATTTTTAGTAAGTTTTTAAAATTGTGATTATCAAGCAGTTATAATTCATGCACAGGAATTTCTACCGTAGCATAAAGTGTAATGGCTTCATACCACACTGAACTTTCAGGATTATTAGTTGACAGGTTGTTAAATGTGGTCTGATCTTCAACTAGTTTATAACAGACAATCTTCACAAACCAATAAAAACAAACAATTGTATTTTCTGTTCAGATTAAACACTTTAAACTTTCATTGTCCAAACTGAAAAAACACGATGTGAATCTTCTGAACCTTCTTTAAAAGTTGGAACTTCATTAAATGTTTCCCTTGACTGCTAACCAGTACAGCAGTTACTGTAGACGTTTGAGACCAGTCCTCCTTACAACTGTTTCTGTTCGTTGAGGTTTCTGTAAATTTCTAATTCCATGCCACACCATCTCAATTGGGTTGAGATCTACAATTTGAATTGGCCATTCCAGAGCACAATTTTTCTTCTCTTTAAACCATACTGTTTTTGATTTAATCATGTGTGTTAGGGTATTGTCTTTTGCAACTTATATTTTAGGTTCAGATGACAGATGCTACCATGACATTCTTCTGTAAAACATCTTGACATAATTTTGAATTCATAAGGCACCAAACAGCCCCAAACCATAATG
The DNA here is from genome assembly GCF_016835505.1 of Polypterus senegalus. Lineage (NCBI taxonomy): Eukaryota > Metazoa > Chordata > Cladistia > Polypteriformes > Polypteridae > Polypterus > Polypterus senegalus. The sequence continues at coordinate 237,591,274 of NC_053156.1, read as the reverse complement.
TTCCCCACAACCTGTGTAATAGTTAGGATGAGGTTTTGGTGTATCTGTCCTCCAAAGACAACTCATTTTTGCTCGAGTTCAAATTTTGCCCCCTCTATTCACAACATTTCTGGGTCAATGCAATGTCAAAGATTCAGGTAATCCTTTGCAAAGTTGAGACATGGAGCAAGGTTTTCTATTGAGCGGCAGTGGTTTCCCCAGGCCATCAAAATTCAACCACCATCACTTTGCAGTTTCAGCAAGAAACAGGGGCCCCTGGGACAGTAGCTAAAAATGGACGTCTTCAACCTCATGAAAACCAACACACCAACTGGAGCATTCTCTTGTTGCACCATAATGGCTATGTCAAATTGAAAAGAAAAAAAAAAAAAAAAACACCACAACAAAACAAAAAAAAAAAATCCCATGAGCCTTAGTCCACAAGGAAAACTGCCCCATGGACAACCAATGTGCTGGCTTCACTAGTGCATTTAAAATAAAAATTTATACCGGAGTAAATGAAGACTGACATGCAAGGAAGTGCTGTGCCAGCAGAAGACAAAACACCAGGGAGAAGCACTGGTTTCTTCTGTGGAGTCCTTCCATGAATATAGCCGTTATCTTTTCATGGTGTACACTCTAAATGAAAGTGGAAAAAGTACTAAATTTCCACCATTTGTAGATAATTCATCTTGCTGTCAACGGATGAACATTCAGACATTAACGAAAGCTTTTATAGTTTTCTGTAGCTTTATCTATCTCTACAGTTCTTTTAAGGTCCTCTGATATTTCTTCTGACCAGAGAATAGTTCACATGGAGACACGGCCAGTGATCAAACTTGGTGTGCCCGTTTTAAGGCATCTCCAAAACATGTCCAGTCTCATCTCACTAACTTGACTCCAATTAGGTTTTGGAGAAGTCATGACAATGCTTTAATGATGTGTTCTGTAGGGACAAGTAGCATTAAAGTTTGTGGGTTATAAGTTTAGGCAAATTGTGATTGAATCTTCAGTGGAGTCACAATAATTAACAATCACAATTTTTATGAGTAACCAATGCAGAACCTGAACAATTTTAAAAGTTTCACTGAAGTTTTCATGCAAATAGTTCTCCTAAAGTAATTGAAATTGAACTTTTGAGGCATAAATATTAAGACACAGGAATATAATTCTGTTTTAATACTATTAATCTACATACCTCCAAGACCACCAACTTCATTCACTCTTAATTCAGGATGACAATATATTATCTAATTTAACAATAAAAAGCTGATAAAGTGGTTCTGTTGAATAACATCAATACGCACAATGCCCAAGGGCAATATAAAATAATTTTACAGCTTTCCTAGATTCTGACACAATTACATACCACAGAATGAATATTATATAAAAATAAATTTAAATCAAAATGAATATAACAGGTTTTATTAACTTTTAATAACTTTAAGTAAAAGTCACAAGTTCAGAATAAAACAAATAAAATAAAACTAGTCTGTGGACAAATAAATAATACACACCATGAACTTGTTTCACACTGAGAATGTTAACTGTAAACAATATTAATAAGAGTAGGCTAAATATTTCAATTTTACATTAAAGTATCCTGTTGCTCAGTACTGCCAGTGGAGCAGCAGTTGAGTACTGGGCACCATTTAAGCTGCCCATTTAGCAACATGAATTGCTTCTTTGCTACATTACAAATTAATGGCAGCCACTCAATTGCTTTATGCATATAATACTGCTGTAGTTACAAACAGATGGTGTACAGCCAAAACATGCAACAGAGAAAACAGTTTTCTATTGATGTTGCATTACATTTAAATGCTGTGGAAGAACAGACTGCTAGTCCACAATCGGCAACGGTTTTAAATATGCACTCCAGTGCTGAAGCGGTCTTGGGTATCTTTTACAATCTCCCTCAGAACTATCAATAACCAGATGGATTCCTTTTCTCGTAGTTAATTTGGGGTTTTTTTTTTTTGTTTTTTTTTTTTTAAAATAGCATACAGCATAAAAGGTGTCTAGTTCCTCTTCCACAACTCACGTGCAATCTTATAATGTGGAACTTAGCATTTCAATCTATCAGTTCACTTACAAATATAGATTATAAAATGTGCTCACACAATTTTGTGCACAGACTGCCTCGTACGGTGTCTGAGGAATACCTTCCAGGCTCATCTAAGGTTGCATATGTATTGTCCATTTTCTTCCATAAAGCACCAAGAAGACACCCATTTAAGTTAACTGTCCCTGCCCCTTCTGGTCAGAAGACGTTAAAAACCATGACACCCATGAATAGTGGCATTTCATTTGGAACTGGACTTAACAGAGGACGGAGCTCTTAAGAGCAAACCTTTTTGAAACCCCAGGAAGGATATTTGTGTTTTGTGATCTTTTCACACTCTTCTGTACCCATTTTGATTAAAAGCTGCCAATACGACTGAATGGGTAAGTCCAGACAAGTATTGAAGTGCCAGCAAGGTCACCCCTATGTTTCTTTCACCCGTTCACAGTCTATAAATTAAATTTCTAAGGAAAAAGGCTCATAAAAAGGTGGAAATCAAAGTGGAAGGAGTGCCAGTGAACAAAGAAAGAATATCAGAACATGCAACCTAAACAAGATATTTTTTATGTTTTATGTTTGATACCTTGACATACTACACATAAAATGTTACATTCATCTTATAAATACATTTTGGACCTACCTTCTTTTTATTTTTGAACCAACAACTGGAAGAGGTTTGTATCCAAATTTTCTTCTTAAGTTTCTCAAGTTATCTTGGTCAGAAAAACCATAAATAGCAGACTGCCAAGTTCCATCATGAATACAACTACCCTTTAAATAAGAACACATTATAGGAGAATGGTTAGCTCTTTTTTCTTGACAGGAAGCAAATCCTTTGATCATGCAGTGAGCAAGAGCAGACAACAAAAAGTTACATAAGGATGAAAGTACATACAATACAAATAAACTATAAATATACCTGGCCTGCAAAAGATACAAGAGCATGAGGGAGCAGATTTATTCATTTTAATCTACAATACAATGTAGGAACAGGGAATTTTTATTACAAACAAAATGACAATAAATTAAAATTAGAAATGAATTTCAAATAACAGACTGAATTCAGTTTACCACCATCACAAAAACAAAAAGAAAATAAAATTACCAGCATACCTCAGGTCCACTGTTAACAGACAAGAAGCTTTCAACTGCCGTCAAAGTTCCTGAAAAACAGATTTTGCATGTTATAATAATGTCAAAATGAGAAACACACTATGCACAAAACTATATAACTTTATTCAGAAAGAAGAGAATTAAAAATGCCAGCTCAAACAACAATTCTCTATCACTTGATATCTGCAATTCAGTTTTAGGAAATCAAAATTTACCACAATGATCTGTATCTAATAACACTTCATGATATCTCTGAAGCAAAAATAAAGGGGCAGCACACAATTTAGGATAACATTACAGAAATGTATAAAAATGGAACACAGTGAGAAGAATTAAAAGTAATTTCTATAAATTAGGTAATTTATTTTCAAAAGTCTTTAGTATGAACAGTCAAATATTTGAATTTTTTTTTTTTTTTTACACAGTCTTCCAAAGAATGAAGTATTAAAAACGTACCAAATATAGAAAAGAAAATACCTTTATCATGAGAATGTGTTGCATGTGCCAATAAAAACCAAGCACTTTTATAGGCACTGATTTACACTAAAATATAAAAATATATGCATACACACACACAGAGAATTTGTAATACATACTAATAAGCCACAACATTAAAATAATGTCAAATATTGTGTAAGTCCCACTCATGCCGCCAAATCAGCTTTGACCCCTCAAGGCATGGGCTCCAAAACACCTCTGAAGGTGTCCTGTGGCATCTGGTTTGAAGATGTTAGAAGCACATCCTTTAAGTCTTGTAAATTGAGAGGATTTTCCAACACATCCCACAGATGCTCAGACTGAAATCTGGGAAAAGACCAAATCAAAACCCTGAACCCTCATGTTCCACAAATCATTCCTGAACAATTGTTGTAGTGAGGCAAGGTACATTATCTTTCTGAAAAGATGCCACTGTCATCAAGGAACATTGTTGCCATGAAGGGGTGTACATGATCTGCAACAATTTTTGGGTTGGTAGTATATGTCAAAGTAATAGCCAAACTTATACAGGGTGAGGCAGAAAGGACGGATGTTTTTTACAAAATCACAAAATTGTTGATTTTTTTCTTACAAAGAAATTTATTGAAAGATTTGAGTTCATATTGAAATAGCATTTGACAATTTGTAGGGATGGAAATGCAGTTCTAAATGCAAAATATGCCTTACCGAACGATTACTGAGGCCAAGTTCAGAAGAATGCTTCCAAGCAGATCGACTTGGACTGCGCAGCAGAGCTAGTCGTACGCTTTCCACATTTTCAGGGGTATGTGCCGTTTGTGTAGCCCCCGGTGGTCTTTTGTTCATTAATGTACCTTGTGTACGAAGAGTTTTAACAGCTTTATTTCTGTGGATATTGAAATGGCAACGAAACTCACGCTGAACTGCGGTAATAGATTGGTTGTTCTTGACAAAACAATCATACGCAAAAACGCGGTGTTCTATCGTCCACAGCTCCATGGCTTCAACTAAAAAGAAAATAAAAAAATGCTAAGACTTCGCGAACCTAACACCACCTTCCGCACATCTGTCACTCCACCTAGTGGCGAGTTCTAGCCATTTCAAAGACATCCATCCTTCCTGCCTCACCCTGTACCAGAACCCAAGGTCTCCCAGCAGAACATTACCTAAAGCATCATACTGCCTCAGCCAGCTTGCCTTCTTCCCACAGTACATTCCATTGCCATCTTTTCCCCAGTTAAACAACACATACACACCCGGCTGTCCATATAATCCAAAAGAAATCATGATTTATCAGAATAGGCCACCTTCTTCCATTGCTCCATTGGTCCAGTTCTGATGCTCACGTGGCCCACTGTAGGGGCTTTTAGTAGTGGAAAGGGGTCAGCATGAGCACTCTGACCAGTCTGCAACTACACAGCCCTATATGCAGCAAGCTGTAATGCACTGTGTGTTCTGACACCTTTCCCTCTTAGCCAGCATGAAGTTGTTCAACAATGTGTCCTTCAGTAGCTCTTCCATTGGGATCGAACAAGAAGGGCTTGCCTTTGCTCCCCATCCACATCAATGAGCTCTGGATGCCCATGACCAGGTCACCGGAACACTGTCTGTCCATCCTTGGACCACTTCTGGTAGCTACTAACCACTGCATACAGGGAACACATCACCTTCAAGGACTGACGTTTCACTAGCTGCCTAATATATCCCACCTCTCGACAGTGGGATCAGTGTTATTCACTTCACCTGTCAATGGTTTTAATGTTGTGATTGATTGGCAAAAGCTTGGAATACTAAAGAATTAGAAGTAAAGCTATCCTTTGCAGATTATATAGTACCACTTTTGCTGTTTTTGTCATGGAGTTCATTTTGATGTTCCATTTACAACAAAGTATGGCAAGCTAGGTTTGACACTTTTAAAGCAGAGTGTACGTTAGTGTGCATATGAATGTAGAATGACATACAGTATGGATCCAAATATTAGTTATCAAAACAGCACACAACCTAGCTTAAAAAAATACTAGAGAAATGAATGACTAGGTAAGTTTTGGCTTAAAATTAGATTCTAAAAAATAAATTAAAAAGAAAAAAAAAAAATATGATAAAATGGAAAAGACATCCCTCTTTGATCTGCATCTAGTCTTGCAGAGCCAGACATGATTCACAAACAAGTATACAAGTCTGTGAACAAGATGTTAAAGTTACATCCATAGGGCTTCTAGCTAAAACACTCGCAGACAATTTCTTCACTCTGTTCATTTTACACTGCCACCTAGGTTTCAAGTAGAAAGACACTGAACAACAGACTTGACGCCATGAGAAAATAAATAGCTAAAATTGCTGTTACTCATTCAGGAGCTCAGTAGCACAAGGTTACTGAAGCTTAATTTGCATTTTATTAGTGCCAAAACATTTGCAATAATTACTGAATTCCACACATCTGCTACGATATCTTCTTGTCATTTTAACTATTGCATTATTATATGACATAACAAGAGCATGCAGAGTTTGGATAAGCATTGTGATCTATGGATATACAATACGATAAAATGCTGCAGCTATTTTGTCATTGAATGTTTGCATTTCCAATTAGTAAAAATTCCTCAGTTATTCATTAAGACATGCTATCAGAAAGTGGATGCCGTGCAGCCTCATCTGTGTATCTATTGGTGTTGTTAGTAAGATTTGGGCGTTTTGTTTACTCAATTCTGCATCTCCTCTGGCTCTTCATTGTCAGCTTTCAACAGTAGTCCTTTTGACAGACTATGACACACAGTTTACTTCAAATGCATATTTTGGAGCTCATATTTTCATGAATATAGGTGCCAGTTCTTTCACGCTTATATCGATTCCTACCCTACTGCCACAATGATAAACAGCAAGCAGACAGCACCATATCATTCATGTTTACCATTCATTCATGCTGTCACATGCCAATGTACTGTACAGGGTGGTCCAGATCTAATTATGCAGATCCAGATCGTCTGGATGACTTTGATTTATGTGGGGGCAATTCCAGATCGGCGCAAAGACGATTCTTCATGTCGTCAGTTCGCACACTTCGATGGTCCGAGATTTTTCGGGTGATTTTCTATGTAATAAACTTAATAAGTTGCATAATTAGATCTGGATCACCTTATATAATCTGATGGTAAAGAAAAGGTTTTTCCCTTGCATCTTGGTACGTTTATTTTTAAAAACATGCAATGTGCTCTCTCCACATGCAACACATATTTATATGTCTACTAGGGTTTATTTAGGAGAATTAAAAATTGCAGACATTTCATTGTAAATAGAAGCTTGCTCTCTGTCAGACCAGGTTAACAAGAGCACCGTTGTTCTTTGCAGTTCAAAGTCACTTCCCCTACTTTGAGCATTACCTTCATTGATTAGTTCACTCATGGTGGTCTCCAGGTATATATACTGTATTATATGGTATGTCTGGATTCAGCAAAACTAATTTGTGCCAGATGTAAATTAATACAATTTCAAAACTATGTCATATTCAACAGTCCAAACACCTACATTAGACTACAAACAGGTATGACTTTTACACTACCCCAAGTTTTGGTTTCCCCTTTAACTCAACCTACCAGGTTTCCACATGGACCTATTTGACATTTCAAAGATATTTATTCACACACAGCAGTTAGCATGTCTTTTTTTTTTATTTATTTGACTTAACTGGAAGATTCCTACTGCAATACAGTAGGAAATTATTAGTCTACTTAACAGGGATCAATACAGTTGATATACAAGGTAGTCTTTTCAGGCAAGTCTCTTTGTTTTATTCTTGTAATAATCATAATAGCTTTTCAAATACTTATTATGATAAAAAAATATGGTGGGTTTTATTTTGGTTTTCACATGCTATATACATTTAAAACACAATCAATCTGATGTAAAGACTTTCCAGATAGAAGAAAGCATTATTCTCACATTTGGTTTAACGTTCCCATCTTAAGCTGACCTGCTACTTCACAGTCCCAAGCTGGTATTCAGCCACGAGTCTTGTCAAAACAAGAACTGTGATGACTGACATATGGCCATTTAGAATTAGTCATTAACTAAGGAGAGACAGTCTATACCCATGATGCCCCGTAGGTTCATGACATATGACATGAATAAGTATAATTTTTGTGTGTCTGCCTCGGTCTGTTTCTCTCTCTCTCATGTTTCATCCATGGAGGAAGAGGTGAAGCCATCCTTCATGTCTGACAAGACCAGACCAAAGGCTAATCAAACCATCAACCACTTGAACTCGAGTTTTACCCAGGTCATATTTTTTTGTCTACACTCATTTCAACTCTGCTTAACATTTTAAGCATATTCACTATAATACATAGATAACTGCATAACTTACCTTTGGCCTGTTCTAAAAGAGAAGAGGGACAGAAGTGTTGAATTCTAGTACCAGGCAGTGTGATGAGCATGGGATTTAAGACATTTTGTTAAGGTCTACATAATAAACAGAATAAAAGGGGAAAATAAAGTCACCTTGGACTCTATGAAGACAAAACAAGAAACCTTGGGTATCATTTCCAAAAACAGTTGACTAATACATTTAAAAAAAGGTCCATTTTGATTTTTATATTAAGAAATTTTATAATTTTCAAAACTAGGCTCAGTTTTAATTAATTTACATGTGGAAAGTGTACTTTTGATAAATACTGTACCTTTCAATTGCTCTTTAGTATAAATAACACCCATATCAGCTGGAATGGAGTCAAAACCACAGCTGCCAACCACATATACCCCTTTTTCAGCTGCTAGGTTGTTGTAGTGAAGCTGCATACTTTCAAGAAACTACATTAAAAGAAAAAGAAAAACAAATAACCGAAAACCAAATATTTAGTAAGAAGACAATGTAGAAACTATGAAGCATTTTCTTCAAAATATGTAGATTGTTAATTATTTAAAATGAAAACAGTCGAAATCTGTTCAGAATAAAATTATGACTACATGGAGGTGGGGGAGCAGATCTGCAGCCAAAGTAAATTAACCTACCCATTTAAGGATTTAAAAAAATGAGCTAGAAAAGAAAAGAATGAAAAGACAACTTTATTACTCATTTACAATTTTCAGATATTATGAAAAACATTGGAGTACATTTCATAATGATAACTTATGAACAGTAAATTACTTGTTTGCCAGTCAATTAACTAACTGTTTAGTCTTAGAAACCAAAAAAGCTTTGCAATAAAACTATTACCATGAAGTCCACAGAAGATAAATTTGTCTCTACTATTACTCACACAAAGCAAGGCCATATGTTTCTAAAATAAAAACATATCTCAGTATTACTGGGCAGTGCTAGAGACTAATTTAGTGTCTTTGAATGATGTTATGAACAGAAGCTATTTCTGTACAATGTTGATTAAAAAAAAACACATTTGGTGCAAAACCTAGTCCTTCCAACAATAGCACAATTGAGCCTGGTAGGGATATAGCAGCCATGCCCGTGGCTCAGCAGGGTAGTCATGATTAATTTCTTCTGTTTATCATGCCAAGCTGGAAGAATGTTGATATTGTCTAACACATACCTGTGGCTCACCACTTATATCGATGCAATGTGCCCCATTCTCCACACAGGCCTTGATGACTGGCTCTCCAAAAAATCTGTACTGAAATTAGAAATTAGAAATAGACATGACTTTTTTTGAACACTGAAATATAATTTATACAAATGTGTACAACGTCAAAGTAATGAAAAGGAATTATCAGGTTAGAAATGTTAACTTGGAATGTAAAAAACTGAATTAGACTTGAAGTAGTAGACAATTTGTGTAAATTCAGCAACATCATTCAGTTTTTCTACTGTTCAGATTCTTTAGACATTAAAACATTCAACAACAAAAAAAAAAAATGCATAAAAACTATACATTGACTTCTTTGCAAACACAATAAACGATTCATCCCATTCACCACACAGTACTGTTCTCAGTGGTCCAGTTTTATTCTATGGTGCGAGACAAAACACAGTTGTTTTCGGATTATTCATTCATTTATTTAGTCACTAACATATTCTGAACCATATTCTTATTTACTGCTTCAGGACACTTTCCACACAAGGCTAGGTAAAAAGAAAAAGAAAGGGGAAAGATAATACCTGAAATAACTCAGGAATGTCAAAATTACCCAGGAAAAGTAACTGTTTGCCCATATCCAATCATAGCAAGTGAGTTATTTTGCAAAAAAAATTGCAAAATATTCTAAATGTGGACTTTAACATTTAGAATATTCAGGAAACAAACATTTTTGTATCCATTAAGTATCCCCATTTGTAGTGAAAGCGGAGAAAAAAAAACCTTTAACCTCAAAATTAATAGAAATTCACACAATTTCCAATTCAATGAGTTTTAATTGTCACCCATTTTGAATAACAGCCAACAATATCAAAATGTTTATTAAAAATTTTCAATTATTACTGAATAATCCAAATATCAGGAAGAAACACACCAGACAGAAGCATATTCAAACAGCATCAAGCGTTTGAATAAAAGAAACTCCTCTCCTTTTATTCATTAGCCAGGAGCACTGCCCAGTATTAACTCATTTATTGACTAACATAGCAGTACATGCAATATCAATATAGCAAGGAATGGACAGAGAGAAGTGTACAATGAGAAACTGAAAATTAAGCAGATTGTCAATTCAGCTGAGTAAATTCACAAACCGCCAATGAAAAACCCAAAAGCACTACTGTACAGTAGTGCACTGGACAACCAAAAATGAGGGAATAGAGGGTATTCAGTTCAAAGACAGAATCTCCTCACTCAAGCACAAGAACATTTTCTGGAAGCGTGTTATTTAACAATATATTAATCAAAATACATTTACCTTGTATACTGTAAACATACAACTAGATGTGTGGCATATGGATTATGCAATATGACAATCAGATTTTTTGCCTTGTTCTTTTGATATTGTTTGCGGTTGTTCAGACTTGTTATTCACTGAAGCACACACTGTATCAGTTAAGTGGTGATCTCTGTTCTACATGTAAACTTGAAATAGTTTTCTCCTCAGTCAATCGCTACAAATTTGGGGTAACCGATTAAACACACAACGTTTTTGGGTTGCATATTCCTTTAAAGCAAATTAAAACTACACTGAAGGACAACTTATTAAATTATAAGGCACAGTATTCTATGCTTTAAAATTGTAAATGTGGTTTTATTATTTTTAAAAACCTCTTTCTAAAATTCACCCTCTATGAAAAAGGCCTAGTTCTTGATATCCTGTAATGTTATAGCAGCAACAGCAATCACTAATGCCAAGGTAAGAAGTTAACGGCTTTTGTGCAATTCTGGGTACAGATCTGTAGCACTTGCTAGCAGGCTGGGATAAACGCAAAAGAAACTTTAAACCCAAGACAAAAGTATTATCTAATGTAGTGTTTCTCAACCACTGGGTTGTGACACTTTTGGGTTGTGGGCTGCCACCAGTCAGTTGCAAGTTGCTACTGTTTATAATGGACATGGGTTGCAGAGGTTTGCAAAGTGTGCCCAGAGCTTGATTCCTCCTCTGCTTCTGATGATGGTGTCCAAATGGTATCAGGTGGGTCATGAACAAAGACACATACATGGGGTTTTTTAAAAAAAATAAAATAAAAAAATAAAAAAAGGGGGTTGCAACACTAAAAACATTGAGCTAACATCTAAAGCTCAAAACCTATTTTTTACAGATGTAAATGCTTGTAAAATTTAAGGAATACTTTACCCAAAACTAGATTAGCATGAAGACCAGTGCAGACAAATTCACATCATTCAGTTGAGGCTATATTTGTTGCTACCATAAATAGGATAAAACTTACTTGTTCTAGTGAAGAGGAGAAAATTAAAAACATACAAAACAATCCTGACCAAGCTGTTCAGGAGGGCAGTACGGTAGGAAAGAGGTTAGTAATGCTGGTTAATGGACCCAGAATCCTGGATTCAAATTCTATGCCCAGATTTTATTTATATTATTATAATAATACATTATTAATAATAATTATTTTATATATAGTGTGACATAGACACACTCAATGTATAAAAAAAACCTAAATAAATACTGGTAGAGTTGTACACTCAAGTATCGAGATCACTACAAAACGGCAATATTCAACTTCAGCACTTCTTTAGTCCTGACACCCACACTTATATACCACGCAGCATCGGTTAGTGGTGGAAGGCAAACTCCAACCTCCCCTTTAAAAGTTTAATAAAAAAATATTACATTACCAAAAGCTATAACTCAACATTAAAACACAACATAAACTAAAACATAATTAACTGTTTAATTTAAGCTCCAGCACCGCAGTGCCTACTTGGACGTCAGTGACGTCTGTTGCTACATCACCCCCATTTCAGTTCTCATTGTCACCCCCGCAATCCACAATAAAATCCTGATGCCAGTGTGGAGGATGTCTTAGGCGCTAGCATCTACGGGAAGGCACTACAGGTGAACTGTTGGCTCTGGTGTTGCCAAGTGGATTGGTGGGATGTCGGGGAACTGGTGCCCTTCTGGGTTTGAAAGGTGCCAGCCGATCCTGATGGAGCACTATTAGCATGTTCTTTTCGGGCATCCAAACCCTAAATGCTACTTCACAGAGTCTCTCCAGGAGCATACCTGGATCATCCCAGTGGCTGGCAAGTTTTGGGTACAATCCCTTTTTGGTGAACACCCACACCTGGTCTCCAGGAGCAAAAGGTCATCCCAGACATCAGTGCTCATAAGCTCTTTTCTGGCGGGCCCCGGCTTCAGTCTGGAGGCTCCTAGCAAATTTGTGGGCTGTATCCAACCTGTCCTGGAGCCGGGTCAGATACTCCAGACCAGGTGCACTGCCCAAAGACAAGGTCAACTGGAGTACGGAGCTCACAATCAAACATTAGGTGAATGGCTGAGCGGTAAGCCCATAAAACGAGTGGTAGACGTCTACCCACCAACGGAACTGGGAGTGACATGAGCATAGCAAGTTAGGTAGTTAAAGTTCAGTGGAAATATTCCACCAACCTATCACTTTGGGGATGTAAGGGTGTGGTTCTGGTCTTGTGCACCCCCATTAGCTGGCAGACTTCTTTGAACAGCTGAGCTTTGAAATTTCTCCCCTGATCACTATGGAGTTGTTCTGATACCCCAGCTTTTCAGCTGTCGTGGTGGCACTCTGGACAGGGACTGGAAAAGCCTCTGGCCATTTGGTAAAATAGTCCATGGCGACAAGCATATAGTGGTTTCCATCCTCTATGCATGGGAAAGAGCCAAGGATATCTACACCAACTCTTTCCATGGGTGTCCCTACCTGGTATTGCTACAAAGGGGCACAGGAGCAATCTGTAGGCTTCTTGTAGGCAGTGCAGATGGTGCAAGTCCCCATATACAGCTCAACCTCCTTCAGTCAGCCAACCCAGTAAAATTTTCCATGTAGCCGCTGCAGAGTCTTAGCCACTCCGAAATGTGCTGCCCCCACCAGGCCATGGACTGCCTGGAGAGCAGTCTTTTGGAGTGCTGGAGGAACCATGAGCTGCCAAAACCTTGCTCCCCAGGAAGGCTCCACTCATTTGCGATAGAAGATATTGTTGTGTAGTGAAAAACCTGTTAATTTGAGACTTGCAGGCCTTTGCTGTGGTACTCATGTGTGACAGTTATCTGTGATCTGGGGTGCTTCCAGACTTCACCCTCTGTCAAACCTTTGAAAGCACTGGATCTGCAGCTTGTGCTTTGCCTACTTCAGCTGGGTCCAGTGCTACCTGTGTGGCTCCTTCGTCAAGTTGGAGACAAGAGGTTCATCTCCTTGCAGCTGTGAGCAGTGGTGGCAGTAAGATGCTGCACAAGGATGGCGAGGCAGAGCGTCGGCATTGGCACGATGGTTTCCTGCTCTGTGCTGTACTTGAAAATTCAAACCTTTGGAGCTTCTCGAGCCACCTAGCCTTTGGGTTCCTTGAAACTCAGCAACCAGGTTAGAGAAGCATGGCGAGTATGTAACAGGAACCTTATACCTTACAAATAAGTCCGGAATTTTTTTAGGGCATTGATGACTGCCAGAAGCTCCCTTCTGCCGACACAATAGTTGCGTTCAGGTGCAGACAATGCTTGGCTGTAGTGGGCCACGACCTGCTCACCCTCGTGTCCAGCCTCTGATAATACTGCACCGATTCCAACAATACTGGCATACTTGTCCACAATGAATGCTTGTTTGGGATTTGGGTAGGCCTGGACTGGAGCACACACAAGAGTTTCTTTTAGTGGCTCAAAGGTAGTCTCGCACTCATGGTCCCACTGGAAGGGCTTTTTTTTTAAAAAAAAATAGGTCAAATGTTGCAGGGGTCAGTAGTATGAAACAAGGCCCAGGAAGCTTTTCACTTCATTGATGTTACAGAGAACTGGCCAGTCTCGAACAGTAGTGACCTTGGCAGGATCAGTGACCACTCCGTTGGACCCACAAGGAACTGAACCTTCTGTTGGAATAACAGACACTTTTTAGGGTGCAGACACAAGCCAACTTTTCAAATGGCCAGGAATACCACTTGAAGATTCCGGATGGCTCCCTCAAATGTTGGGGAGTGGACAAGGTGGTCATCCAGGTAGACAAGGCACTTGCTTAGGTGCTCAAAGGTGGAGGGGGGCATTGCACAAGCCCAATAGCATTACTTTGAATTGCCACAGACCCTCACCCATGGAGAAGACTGTGTTCAGCCTAGACTCTGGTGACATTTCCACCTGCCAGTACCCACTTCTCAAGTCTAGTGAGCAAAACCACTGGAAACCGGCAATGTGATCAAGTGCATCGTCAATGTGTGGAATTGGGTAGGCGTTATTCCTGGTCACATTATTAAGCCGACACAGAAGCCATCTTTTTGCCAGGCTAATACAACTGGTGCTGCCCATGGACTGTCAAATGGATCAACAATGCCAGCCTCTGCCATTTCTTGCAGTTGCTGGGCTGCTGCTTCAAGTTTTGGCAAAAGGCAGGTGATGTGGGCAGAGCTTGGTTGGTGCCGCACCACCTGTGTCAATCATGTGCTGTACCAAGTAGGTGCAACCACAGTCTTTGTCCCCTGCAGAGAAGAGGTCAGTGAATTCCTGGAGGAGCTAACCAACTAGTTGCTGTTGACAAAGCTCCTGCCCAGCCCAGGACAGGACAGGTGCTGGTTCCCAATAACACTGGCCTGTAGTTGGCAAGAACCTTCAGGTGTTGGCTTTGACTGCTCTGTTGGTGGCACTACAGCTGCCTGCAGTCAACTGGCATCTGAAGCTGACGGTGGGGATTGGCAGGCTGGCGGTGTGCTCAATGTCTGCTGTCAATGATCCGAACGTGCAGCTGGCGGCACTGCAGCAGGCTGTGACTGGCTGGTGCCCCAAGCCATCGTTGATGAGGGGCAGGCTGCAGGCGTTTCATCCGAGTGGTCGCTATGAACAGTGCCAGGGGCAGTTGGCGGTGGCTGGAGAGTTAAGCGGGTTTTGTCAACTTGATGTCTTCCACACCACAGCTGGGTAGAATGCCCTTTAACAATCAACTCTCCTTTACAGACATTTAAGCAGGCTTCTATTGCAATAAGTAAATTTAATCCTAGTATGCATTTGTCTTGAATGTCCGCCAGCCAAAACTCATGCTCTGCTCTATTCCCGTGCCACCTCACCTCCCTCTCATTTCTGTCAGTGCTCCAGTGACAGTGTGCAAGCTGATTTTCACTGGCCTCCACCCACCAGGCTGACTACATTCTGTGTGAGGCAGTACACCTGGGTGCACAAGAGAAATGGTCAAGCCCGTGTCCACAAGTCTACAGCATTTTTTACCTTCCAGTTAAAATGAACAAGATAGAGACGCACTAGGACTCTGAGGCACCCCATTTGCTGCTAACTGATAGCGATGGCGTTCCCCTCAATACACTATCGGTTGGAGATTTCCCCCTGACGCTGTGGTATTCCTGCAGTCACAGACCTTACCGTATCTTTTCTCGCAGCAACAGCATCTGGTAGCCCTTTTCCCCCCATTGGGTGCTGCCATTCGAACAGTGGCTTCTGGTGTGTACAGCCCTTCCTTGACTGCACACTCCTTGCACTGTAACGTAACGTCAACATTATGGCTGCGGGGTGGCTATCTAGCACTCGCTGTTAGAATGTCCTCCACACACTCAGCTTTGGAGTCAGCCTGGGAGAGCAAGGCCGGGTTTATACTTCACGTGACACATGCTGCAGCGGACGCTCCTGCTGCGCAAGTGTTATGCTGTTTATACGTGTGCGCGTACTTTACGTAAATCTAGAGGAATCCAGCAGGAGGCAGTGCAAGATATCATCACGGTGAGAACAGGTTCGGCTTCTCTGTGTTGTGAAATGCCTGGAACACCAATTAAATTCCGATGACACCTTACCGCAATATCTCTGAAAAGGATGTTTATTGATTAAATACATTAATCCAGGGATGTGTCCGTTCCAGCAAGCATTGGGCACGGGACAGAAACAATCCCTGGATGGGGCCTCAGCTCATCGCAAGTTGAATACAAGCACTCACATACACTTGCGTCATTTTAGCGGTACCAAATCCCCATATCTGCATATCTTTTGAAGGAAACCGGAGCATGTGTGGAAACCCAGCTGGAAAACATAACTTCAAGCAGGGAGTACCAGAGACATGACTCCCTGCGAGACAGCAGTGCTACCACCATGTCACTCCCATGTGTGTAATTATTAACAATATTCATTATTTAAAACGAAATTAATGATTTATATGTAAAATGTAACATACATACTTTAATGCATTTCATCACGAAAATGATATCTAGTATAAATCTGAAGATTCTAAATTTGCAGAGAGTTGGAATATTATACATTTAATGTGTTCTGTGTGGTGTTCTATTGCTGCTTGCCACTGCTGTCAGGTCCAAGAAGCTTGTAGCAATTAGAAAACTGGGAGGACGTTTACGACGGTCTGCTTTAATGATAAACTACAAGGTTAAAGTGGGCATTTCGAGATTAAAGCCATGTCCTTAAGTTTTTTTTTCTCTGTGTGGCTCAAATACAGCACTGTACATTACGTTGCTGTTGTGAAGATGCAAAAAAAAAAAAAAAAAAAAGATGGCACAAAAGATGGTATGTGAGACTTTTAAAATGTATCGTGTCATTACGATCGGGAATATGCGACGCTTGAATATAAAAGCACCACAAATGCATTTGTATGTCAGCATTTTGCTTCACCATTCATCAAACATCGAAGCACGCACATTGATCCCTAGGATCCGCATATAGGTTTTCTGTCACATGTAGATAGTAACCAGACACTCAGACATCACATTCTGACTTTTATCATGCTGCGCCCCCGACTTTTTGCTGCTACTGTAACTTGGACATGCGTTGCATTAATTTCTGAGGACCTGCTCAGAGGACGCGTCAAATGAACGCTGGGAACACGTGGCAGCCATGATGTGGGCGTGTACGCGTTCTGAGCGTGAAGTATAAATGAGTCCGAAGGTACAGTGAGACATACATGAAGGCAGAGCCTCTCAGGAGCTAAGGTGCACAGGAAAGTGTGTAGTGCTCATTCTTCTTGAGTCGAGCAAAAAAAAAAAAAAAAAAGACTAGTATTGTAGTCGGGCATAATGCCAAATATCCACTGCGAATGCCCCAATGGTCTCCCCATCCTTGCATCAACAAGTCGCTGGGCTGTCTCGCATGTTTTCACCGGAGATACGATGGCCAAAGCGCTGCTGTAGGGCAGTAGTAAGGTAGTTGAGGTGTCCACATTCAGCGGGTCCAAGCTCCACTAGCACTTTACGAGCGTGATCTTATGTGTGTATAAGGTATATACGTACATACACAGATGTGCAAACCCACAATATTCGGCTAATTCATGCCAAGGTCAGCACACCACCCTCATGTGTATGCAACAAACTCAAAATTTGGACCCCGAGGGTACCTTTGTTTGTATGTTTTTTTCCCTATACAGTGATCCTTCTGTATATCGCGCTTCCATCGCGGATTTTAAATGTAAGCATATCTAAATGTATATCACGGATTGTTCCCTGGTTCGCAGATTTCTGAGGACAAAGGGTCTTTCAATTTATGTTACATGCTTCCTCAGTTTGTTAGCCCAGTTGATTTCATACAAGGGATGCTATTGGCGCATGGCTGAGAAGCTACCCAATCAGAGCACGTATTACATATTAAATAAAACTCCTCAATGATATACGATATGCTTCCCGCGTGCTGCTTCGCACACTTAAAAGCTCTAACAGCCCGTATTGATTTTTCATCGTTTGCTTTTCTCTGTCCCTCTCACTCTCTCTGAGAAATACAGGCAGATACTTATCTATCATGCAAGACCATCAGGGAGGCATATGATTGGCCCCATTATCTGCTCCTGGCGGAGGGGGTGTGAGCAGAGGGGCTGTTTGCACAGTGGCTAATTTCTTAGAAATTACGAATGCGCCTGTAAAAAAATGCTGAAAGGCTACCTTCACATTGATCCCTTCATTGCGCCACTTTATCGCGGTGCTTGCATACTTAAAAGCGCAACAGCCCTATTGATTTTTGATTGTTTACTTTACTTTCTCTCTCTGACATTCTGACAATGAAAATATTAGATTTCTAAATAAAGAATCCTACGTCTTGGATATTCATTTATCTGTCTGGAGCGGATCAACCGCTATAAACGAGGGTTTACTGTATAACTGTGCGGAGAATATTTATAAACAGTATGGGAGAGTTTCTAAGAGCTTAAAATATATAAAACTAACCATACAAACATATGGTTTCTACTTCGCGGAATTTCACCTATCGCGGGGGGTTCTGGAACGTAACCCCCGCGATCGAGGAGGGATTACTGTATTTTACTACTGTTTGAACGACAGCGCCACCTGGTGGCTTAGAGCAGGTGAAACATTAGACCATAGAAGCAAAAGTAGTAGCCAAATGGACCAGAGCTTAGACTTGCCTGTGCAACACCAGGTGCTGCTTCTAGTTCAAAATACACTGCACGTCATAGTTTAGGTTAAACAAAATTAAAACTGCTTTTCAATACAATTCAGTATTATTCAGGAGTAAAACTGGACAATTATTCCTTCATACTATAATCGTGAATCCCACTGATTAAAAAGGTAAAATGAATTTTACCATGAGACTGCTGCTAATCTAAATGGTTCACTCAGTGTCTGCTCCACAGCCATCACTTTAAAAATAGAACGGGCAAATGCACATTTTCAATAATGTCAGAGTTCTGACTACTTTGTAATTTCATCAGAAAACAATGTTATGTTTTTTGATGTTTTATGTAAACTCAAGCTAATAAAATCAAAGCAAAACATGATTGCCATAGGGAAGAACTAAACAATTCTTGCAATATTAATTATTATCAAAGGGAAAACAAGTCTAAACAGAACATTAAGCATAATGCAGGACCATCAGCATTCACGCCACCAAATCCAGCTTTTACCCTCAAGTCATATGGCTATTTGATAATTGTTAATTCCAAGAACTCCTGCTTTTCTTATCCTTCTATATAAAAGCGGTCGGGATTGTCCTTCCATCCCGTGAGTGCTACGCAGGCACGGAGTTTCACACACGCCCCGTTCATTTTGCAATGCACGATGGGATTTGTAGTTTCGTTTTTCCAGGTAAAAGAGGATTTTCTACTCCAGACTGTGCGATATCTTCTTCTTCCTTACTATATAAAGGCGGTCGGGATTGTCCTTCCGTCCCGTGAGTGGAAAGCGTAGCGGTATTCCACTTATTACAGACTTACTACTTGCAGCTTGCGGTACAAAGCAACATGATGTGAGCAGAGTTCTGGTGCTCCCATCGTTCCCTTGCTTTTGTGCGCGATGCACTGGAAAAACAGACAAAATTATGTCTCTGGAAATAATTAATGTTGGAGGAGTACAAATGCCTCACCGCATATTAAAAATAAGGGGTTTCAAAAGGGCGACCTCGATATAGAAAAAAAAAATTAAATTTCATCACAAAAATAACAGAAACTACGAGTATTAAAGTAATACCTCTTAAATGCAATATAACCAAATTAATGAGTTTGTATAAAATATCAAATTGATCTACATATTGAATTGCCTTAAGAAGTGGTCAACTTAAAAGGCGGGTCAGCCTAGTACTGATCTATCATTTGATGTTAGTTTTAATGTATTGTGTTGTTTAAACTGTCCATGGTTATCTTTTACTGTCACTAGTCTGAAGGAGATAGGCAACTAAGAATCCTATTATGCTTACACTGAACTTCTCAAAAAGCCATCAAAATGAAAACTATGGGGGAAAAAAAAAAAAAAAAAGATATATTTCTTTACTGCAAAAGAAAATTGTTTTAAATTCCACAAATTCCTCAAATCACACTTTAACATTAACATTTCTATGTACTTATATAACCAAAATGCTTGCTATATACATCGTGCTAAACAAAGATGATATTACTGTAATACTTACAGGTCCTACACATGTGAGAACAATGGCTGCCTGCCTGCTCATGGAAGCAAGGGACTCTGCATCACTGATATCAGCAATCAAAATATCCACCTCAGTCTTTAACTCTGGTTTACCTAGGAATGTAGAAGCAATTTAGTACATTTATTTAAACACTTTGACCATTTCACACCACTGTATTTTAATGTAAGGTTTGTCAGAAATACAGTTTTCCCTTTAAGAAAGTTTTTTTTACATGTACTTCCATGGTTTGCACCTGGAAATAACAGAGTTAGCAGGATAGTTGTGATAAAAAGGCCATTAATTGCAAGGTTTCCCCAAATCTTTCAAAAAAAAAAAAAAAAAATATCCAGTTCAAAATTTGCCAATAAAATTACACCCAAATGTGAATAAAGGAGTAAGAGAGTAATAAAATTCCTTACATGAACTCAAGGAGAATGCAAGTGATTCAACAAATCTCTATAGATTTTTGATGAAGCTAATAGTAAAGAATGCATTTATGTATTTTACTGCAACAAAACACATACTGTAGCAACAAATGGATTTTCAGAAAAATGTGAGACAGCTTTAATGACCATGGTCATGGCCCAGCCCCGATTCTCTCTCTCTCTCCCCCCGTCTCTCTCTCCTCATAACCCAAACTAAAGCTTGTTATTTTGGCAGGGAAACATGAACATTCACCAATGCATTGTGTGCTGCCTCTCATTACATATATTAACTATTAGCAAAATACCAAGGCGAGCGAGAAGTAGTGTGTTAAAGAAGCAATGAAAAGAAAAGGAAACATTTTGAAAATAACGTAACATGATTGTCAATGTTATTGTTTTGTCACTGTTGTGAGTGATGAGTGTTGCTGTCATTATATATATATATATATATATATATATATATACACACACACATACATACATACATACACACACACACAGCTATTTCAGATCAGTGCAATACGCTGTTTGTTAAAACGGATGACACCCGCTCTTACGTGTAAGTCTGCGTGGATATTATGAACTATCGTTATTGTTCAAGTTCTATTTAAATTTTAAATAGAAGGAATTTTTATTTAGTCGACAGAAATATCTTTGGTAGGAATGGTAAAACAGACAGGAATATTATTCCTGAATAAATCAACTCAAACCTTAAACAACTTATAATATTTTGCTCTCCATAAAAATATATCCTGTCTAAATTATACAAGTTAGAAATAAAGTAAACGTTAAAAGAACAAACATTCAAATTTCTTTACTCTTATGTAATTTTATATTTTATAAAAATAAACTTAGATTTTAAATATCCCAAAAGATTTTGCTCTCCATAAAAATATATCCTGTCAAAATTATACAAATTCAAATATGAACATGCTGCATAACAAAACCTGGAAATATAAATAAAATGTGTTCCTTTCAGCAATAACAAATCAAATCATTCAGTTGTCTTTGCTCATATGTCATTTTAGAGCTGGACGCCTGGCATCTTTTTTGGCAACAGGTTCGTTTCTGTTTGGTGTGAGGTTCTGTGTTGTGGAGATTCTCAGGATGGATTGCAGGTGCTCATCAGTGAGGCGACTCCTGTGTGCTGTTTTGTTAGTCTTTATCACTGAGAAGAGCTTCTCACACAGATATGTGCTACCAAACATGCACAAGGTTCGAGCCGCATGTAGACGGACTTTTTGTTCTTCAAAGTCACCAAAGCGCCGTGCAAACTCAGTGCGCTCAGTTTATCAGCAAAGTGCGTATTTGGGAACACCGTAGTGACGACTTGGTTTAACATTACTTGGCAACAGGGAAAGAGGGGAAAGTGGTTGTGTCTCCCATAAAAGCAGCTTCACTTGAAATCACTTTGTGATTGTGCACGGGTTAAAACGTCCGCTGAAGTGTCAGATTCTTATTTAATTCTTCTGCTTTCTGTATCTTCTGCATTGCATTCAGGTTTCAGGTTACCCTGATGTTTTGTTTTATAGTGCCGTCTTAGATTAAATTCTGTAATTACAGCCACATTAGCTCCACAAATGAGACACACGGGTTCAGTAAACATATACTCAGCCTCCCATCGGTTTTAAAGGCTCTATTTTCAGAATCAACTTTTCTCTTCAGCATCGTGTGAGCTAGCCAAATAACTTAACTAAAAAGGCAGCTGAAGAGCTGCATTATGGGATCTGTAGTTTATTGTGTTACCAGCGCTTCATATACCGGGCTTTAATAACAATAATACAGTATATAAAATGATCTCGGGCGGATATAATTACGCGGGTCGGATGTGGCCCATGCCCTTGAGTTTGACACATATGGACTAAATAGAACTTGAAAAGATATATTTTTCAAATGTGATCGCGCAATTCAGATAGAGTTGACAAGCACTACAGCCTGCATGCCTCAATAAGTCATCCTCCCTTGCCCTTACTTTTTACCGTTCATCTAATGAATACACTGAGTATGGCTTTACCAAAACAATCATTGATGGCGAATAAAGTATCCATTATTCGAGTATGTAGATCGGGTTATATATATATATATATATATATATATATATATACCAGCAGTATCGGAGAAGTAGTGTGTTAAAAAGCTAGAAAAGAAAAGGGAACATTTTAAAAATAACGTAACATGACTGTCAATATACAGTATTTGTTTTGTGAGTGTTACTGAGTGTTGCTGTCATCAAGGATTTGATTATCATTATTTCTTTCAATCAGGTTCGTATTTGTAGGATGTGTTGTGTTCAAGTTACATTCCGTGTTTGTCAATCGTTGTAAAGATGAAGGTTTCATTCATCGATTCGTTTCTTACTGCATCAATAAACAGCTCGTCTTCTTCTTTATCTGAGACCTGACACACTGCATGCACGGGTTTTTTTTACACTGTCTTCCTTTAGCGGGACATTGACTTTTTCCAACGTGTGCTTTGTTTCCACAGTAGCAGCATTTATGAATATGCTTGTATGTATCAGACGCTTCATATTTTTGCTGCCTTTTCAATTGTGTAATTCGGTTTTTTTCAGCGCTCTTTGGAACTGTTGCTTTTTATCTGTGCACTCGTCCAGTTCACGTGAGCCGCTCGGTGTACATGCATCGAAGGTTCCCAGCTGTGCTGGTGCCATCTCGTGCTATGTCCATGGCTGTATTTAATGTTACCTTAGTCCTGGCACTTAAAACTTTCTCTCGCAGTTTCGCTGAGTTTGTGTCAAACACCACCCTGACCATCTCATCTTCCTCTCCATAAGCACAGTCCTTCACCCGTGAATATTTACCCGTGGCAGTTTGCTATTGGATTGCCGCTGACAGACGGCCTTATATGGGCAGGCACTAAATTACAAACGCCAGCGGCAGCTTGTCTATGAACTTAATTTAAAGTGT
This sequence comes from Polypterus senegalus, assembly GCF_016835505.1. Lineage (NCBI taxonomy): Eukaryota > Metazoa > Chordata > Cladistia > Polypteriformes > Polypteridae > Polypterus > Polypterus senegalus. Next base: position 237,567,908 of record NC_053156.1, on the reverse strand, counting down.
AGGTTTACATCGTGCTTTGTTTCGAAGTAGCAGAACTCATGAATATGGTTGTATATGTCACTCGCTCGCTTCTTATTGTTTCGCTGCCTTCTCAATTATATAATGCATGTTTTCTTCAGCGCTTTTTGAGGTCTTCCTGGTTTTCTATGTACTGCGTGATTACGTGGGAGGCGTGATGATGTCACACGAAACTCCGCCCCGGCGTTGAAGCTCATCTCCATTACAGTAAATGGAGAAAAACTGCTTCCAGTTATGACCATTACGCGTAGAATTTGATATAAAACCTGCCCAACTTTTGTAAGGAAGCTGTAAGGAATGAACCTGCCAAATTTCAGCCTTCCACCCACACGGGAAGTTGGAGAATTAGTGATGAGTCAGTGAGTGAGTGAGTGAGGGCTTTGCCTTTTATTAGTATAGATATAAAATAGTGGCCTTTCAGTATATAAAGAATAATTCCAAAAATGCATAAATGTGGGCCTTCAGTTTAAATACATTTTACTCCAAAGACAAATTCTACACTTGTTTACTCATTTCTGCACCTGCCTATTCCAATATACAGTCGTAGGGTTGAGCTGTATCAGCCACCAGGTGGGCAACAAACTCGGTTTGGAAGTCAACCTATCTGAGGGCACATTCACAGACACTTGCCAATCAACTAAAATTTGCTATCTTTTGATTACTGGAACAAAAAGTAGCATCAAGACAATGTGCAGAAACCCAAACATACAACACTCAAATGTAGATTTAACAACTGCAATCTCAAGCTGTGTGGAAACAATTTTGTTCCTTGTTGTACAGTAGTTGAACTGTTTATTAAGGAAGATAGTCTATGTGCAAGATAGTATACCGTGCAGGAGGATGAGGAGCATTCTCTTTCATTCATGAATGGTTGCAATTGGATACAAAGTTAATTGTGCCTTTAGTTCCATATGGGATAAACTGCCATCTTCCAAATGGATGGCTGCACACATCAAACCTCCACTACGAACACAT
>NC_053156.1:237524415-237561915 GCF_016835505.1 Polypterus senegalus | reverse complement strand
TTAACCCACTTATCCAGGAAAGAACACCAGTCCAATGTGGTGTGAACACGCACACCGACTCAGATGAACATCCAAACATACTTCTGTGCCAATTCAGCACTGCAGGCTGTAGACACAGGAAGGACATGCACCCAGGTTGTGAACCCTTGTCTCATTGTTGTGAAGCAGCAGCTCTATCATTGCGAATCCTTATAAATAACCTTATTTTCTTAATAGAAATACCATTTTCAACTTTATTCCCCACACAACCCCATTTTGTCAAAATACTGTGATTCACTTTTCCTTACAACCTGCTGCTTCTTTGGTACTACTTTGAGATCTAACTCAGTACCTGTCCTTTCTGCCACAACTTCGACTTAATTGGCTTTTGCCTTCCTGCACCACTTGAACTTCAATTTTCACCGTGTTGCATGCTTTCCCCATTCACCTTCTCCAGAGAATTTAACAAATTTTAGAACTCTCAGTTCAAGTAAGCAGTTTGCTTAAAATGACCAACGTTATTATTCCCTATCCTTCTCTGTTCCTCCTGCTTTGCTCCTCTTCTTGTCTGACATCTTAACTTTTCTTTCTTTTCTCTGTACACTCTCACACTCTTCCATCATAATCTACCAAATTTTATTTACAAAATTACTACTTTTCTTCCTCTGCTACATTTAATCGGGATGCAAAAAAAAAGATACTACTGAATGATGTTAGGTGTGAAATTTTGTATCTGTTTGATGCAAGACATTATTCTAGCTTTTCAATGATCATTAGAAATCCCATTTCAAAGAGATGTGCAGATGCTGGACAAGATGATACTGTAAATCCAATATTCAAATGTGAAACTACAATAAGATATCTCGCTATTATAAATAAAAAAAATATTGGAAGGCTTGGAAAGAGATGATACGTGATTTTCTCGGAGAAACTTTAATGTCCCACCGAGACAAGGTAGTGAGTTTAAGGGACAGCTGCTGCACAGGCTTTCTAATGATCAACACACAGCGCAACAAGCAGAACATGCAGCTTGGCAGCAGCAGCAGCAAGACAACAGCTGATCCGACCGCATCTCCTTAACGGGCGTTCAGTTCCATCCCCCACCCCTACACAGCGAGTAGCACATCCCCTAGTATAGTGTATATATAACAAATGTTTATGATGTTAACCTATACTTAACTATACTCACCAAAAAGACGTCCCTTTTTCAGGACTGTGCATTTCAACAATAATGTTTAAAAATCCAAATAACTTTACAGATCTTCATTGTAAAGGGTTTAAACAATGTTTTCCATGCATGTTCAATTAACCATAATCAATTAATTAACATGCACCTGTGGAATGCTCGTTAAGACCTTAACAGCTTACAGAAAGTAGGCATTTAAGGTCACAGTTCTAAAAGCAGGACACTAAAGAGACTTGTCTATCGACTGTGAAAAACACCCAAAGAAAGATGCCCAGGGTCCCTGCTCATCTGCGTGAACGTGCATTAGGCATGCTGCAGGGAGGCATGAGGGACTGCTGATGTGGCTAGGGCAATAAATTGCCATGTCCGCACTGTGAGACGCCTAAGACAGCGCTACAGGGAGACAGGAAGGACAGGTGATCATCCTCGCAGTGGAAGACCACGTGTAACAACACCTGCACAGGATCAGTACATCCGAATATCACACCTGCGTGACAGGTACAGGATTCCAATGGCCACAACAACTGCCTGAGTCACACCAGGAACACACATTCCCTCCATCAGTGCTCAGACTGTCCGCAATAGGCTGAGAGAGGCTGGACAGAGGCTTGTAGGCCTGTTGTAAGGCAGGTCCTTACCAGACATCACCAGCAACAACGCGCCTATGGGCACAAACCCACCTTCGCTGGACCAGACAGGAGTGGCAAAAGTGCTCTTCACTGATGAGTCACGGTTTTGTCTCACCAGGGGTGATGGACGGATTCGTGTTTATCGTTGAAGGAATTGAGCACGTCTGGGACCTGTTGGATCGCAGGGTGAGGGCTAGGGCCATTCCCCCCAGAAATGTCCAGGAACTTGCAGGTGCCTTGGTGGAAGAGTGGGGTAACATCTCACAGCAAGAACTGACAAATCTGGTCCAGTCCATGAGGAGGAGATGCACTGCAGTACTTCAAGCAGCTGGTGGCCACACCAGATACTGACTGGTACTTTTGATTTTGAGCCTCCCTTCATTCAGGGACACATTGTGAAACATTTTTAGTTTATGTCTTATGGTGTTGACTCTTTTAGTGTTCATACAAATATTTACACATTAAGTTTACTGAAAGTAAAAACAGTTGAAAGTCAGAGGACGTTTCTTTTTTTGCTGAGTATATGTATCTATTTTGTGACTGTCTTAATTATTTTCTAGGAGATGTTGTATTTTACAGTCAATAATGACACCATAGTGTCCTAACACAACCAGCTTAACTTTGCATGAATCATAATTTACGTTTCCAAGTAGCCAATTTTACCTTCAGGACATCAAGTACAGTAATAGTTTTTACAACAACAACATTTATTTATATAGTACATTTTCATACAAAAGAATGTAGCTCAAAGTGCTTTACATAATGAAGAATAGAAAAATAAGAGACACAGTAAGAAAATAAAACAAGTCAACATTAATTAACATAGAATAAGAGTAAGGTCCAATGGCCAGGGGGGACAGAAAAAATAAATAAATAAAAAAACTCCAGATGGCCGGAGATAAAAATAAAATCTGCAGGGATTCCAGGCCATGAGACCGCCCAGTCCCCTCTGGGCAATCTACCTAACATAAATGAAACAGTCCTCTTTGTATTTATGGTTTTCACGGAAGGACGTGATGATGATGATGATCACGTGGATTTCTGGCTTTTAGTCCATCAATGCTGGGGCATCATGGTGCTTTGAGTAGGTTGGTGGTGGCGCAGGCCATTTAGTGAGGATGATGATGATGTTAAGTGTGTTTTGCCAAATATGTGAATGGCTTTCTTATTGGAATATAGTGTGGAGTGCATTTCACTCTCTGTACCATAGGTACTTTCAAAAGCTGCACATAACATCCACCACTGCTTTAAACTTAGCTGCTGCAGTGTCAAAGGGAAAAAAAAAAAATACACATTGTTATTGTTCTATTGTACTGTTTTTGCCAGAAACTCACCACTCACTTTTAAAATCTTGAAATGCACCATAGACCACAAAAACTATCAAGGAGTAAATTATATACTCAAGACTACCCTCCCTCTCCTATAAATCTGGCTGGATACGTTGGCGAGTGGGTGCTTGCATGAGTGTGCTCAGCATAGAGACTGGCACACCTGCTTTGAATGGTTTGTGCCATGTACATCTCTTTGCAGAGCGAAAGAAAGAGATTCACTCCCCAGAGCCTTGAAATGGAACTTTCAGTAAGTGAAAATATGGATATTAAAAAGAGCCAAGAAAAACACAAATGACTTGCTGTCTGTTTCCATCACATGGTTCTTCTAGTCTGTCAACAACATTCTATGTCAAGAGTTTTCTTCCTTCTTGCATTCTCTACAGACTTTGACAAGGTGAAGCATTAATTCCATCAGACTGCATTGTCCTAGCATAACTTAACCATTATTAATACTTGCCTCTTTGCCAAATCTTATCAGGAAGTTAGGATTTCAGTATTAAAATGGCTGGAATGACCCATGGCATGGTGCTCCACCTTCTCCTATTCTCCTTTTATACCAGTTAACTCAGCACCTCATTTCACTTTCCTACTGCTGTTATGTAGAACACTGAACATTTTCTGTTTTTCACTTCCTCAGATGAAAAGATCAGAATCTGGATAACAGGCCCCATCACATAATTTGTCATGAGCGACTGCATAAAATCAATCCATGACTTAAACAGTCCATATTGCTGGCAAACAGTCTCTGAACCCAGACCTCTAATCACTATGTGAACAACTACATTATAGAATTGTGAAGAATGTGTTTTTGATGACAATCTCATTTTTTATTGAGATATGTAGCCTTCTCCTGAAAGTTCTGTATAGTGCATGTACATATGACCAGATCGTCTCTCAATTAGACTACTTTAGTTCTTCCAAATGTCAATCTTGGTCAATGCCATATATTTCAACCAATAGAAAATAAAAAAAACTCACTTGATTTTGCCTTCCATGATATTCTCAGAATAGACACCTCTTGATTTCATGCTACTGGCTACATATATAAAGGTCACTGAACCTCAAATATTTATTTAGATAGATACTTTATTAATCCCAAGGGGAAATTCACAATTTATTTATAAAGCTGTCAAGTGTTGTGCCTCTTGGATAAAGGTCTTTATAGTCAGCCTCTATAATGATGCAGTTGGTGAACAACATTTGTAGCTTGCAGTGTTTCAGCCTTTTCACTAAAATGGTGACAGTGCCTCCCTGCCATAATCAGAAATGCCAAATCATTCTCAAGATTGGAAAACGCAAAAACCCACTTTGTTGACAGATCATTTAACATCTACAGTTTAATTGCATGTATATACTGTTGTTGTTGGTGACGCTGCCTTTAATACATTACGACACTTGTGATATAATTACTTTTTTTTAAAATGTATTTTCTGGCGTTGCTTAAGGTCTTACTAGATAAACTGGGCCAGTTCGATAAAACGGTGAAATTAATATTACCTAACTGGTTTTTCAAGGCAAATTCCATTTCTGGAAAATGTGTTGGAAAATAGATGACGGTGGTGGGATCGAACGAATGAGGCTGACTGAATACGAATACTTGTCTAACTTGGCTGCAGACATAAAACAATGTGCCCCTTGTCACAGTAATACGGAAGTAAAATCGAAGACGTCCGTTTTTCACAGCAATTTGTTTCAGAACTCCTATTACCATGCGAGGTCAACGATCAGTCGTCCAAATGAGTCTCAAGTAAAATATATAAATAAATAAATGTCTGGCACTGACGCACCAATAACTACTTTAAGTAGCACGCCTTTTCCACGCCGAGCCTCAAAGCAAACAGAAGCAAAGACACCTGGCACAGACAACAGCGCATCACAAACCCCGGGGCCTGCACTTACCCAGCGTCTCTGCCGCCTGCTCCAAAACTTTTTCCAGCTTCTCGCGACTTCGTCCAGCGATGGCCCATTTCAGATTCCCCTTCGGTCCTTCAGCTGTGCTCCGAGCCACCTCTTCCACTACAAATTGTCCGGTAAAGCCAGAAGCCCCGAAAATGACCAGGTCGTAAGTCCTGCTTGTCGTCATGGTGACGGTCTCACTCAGAACTGCTTCCTCTCACCGCGACGAGTCGTATGAAATAAAGGACAGTTGATGACGTAGCCGGTTCGGTCCAATGAGCGCGGCTCTGGCAAGGGAACTGCTTAAGCAAGCGAGAATGCAATTCCACTGTGTTAGAGAAGAAAGCACTGTAGAATCAGAGTGCGAGGAAGACATCTAGCGTCCACTTGGAGAATAGCAGCGCAGAGCTGGGTTGGACCATCTGGCATGCGATAGGCTGAAGATAGACGCCGGCGAAATGGAAACGTAGAACATGTCGTGAAATTTGGGTATTTTTTATTTAATATTACAAAAAATCACATATTAGCAGTAGAATCGTACGTGACATGGATATTAGACGAGGCCTTATAAGTTATATAATAACGTATACAAAACGTGTTCCTGTTTTTATTTGACTACTTTTAATACTTAATACACTTACTTTTAATACTTACTTTTAATAAATAATACACTTCAGCAACTCTCATTCCTTTTTCATTTATATTCATTTTAAATACATTGAAATGCTTTCCATATTTTTATTGTTTTCACTAATGCATTCTTCCTTTCACCTTAAATTCTGCTGTAGCTAAAATAAATAATCGATTCTGGTATGAACACTAGCTTAGTTTACTTGTTTAAACTTTACATGTTTTCTTTTTTATTAAATGTGCATTTTCTTTAATTCGTTTTCATTTCTTGTATGGTGTTGACTTGCTTAGTCAAATACACTTATTTAAATTACGTCTGACATAATAGGCAGCATGGTGGCGCAGTGGTAACGCTGCTGCCTCGCAGTTAGGGGACCCGGGTCCTCCCTGCGTGGAGTTTGCATGTTGTCGGCGTGGGTTTCCTCCCACAGTCCAAAGACATATGCAGGTTAGGTGGATTGGCGATTCTAAATTGGCCCTAGTGTGTGTCCTGCGGTGGGTTTGCACCTTGCCCAGGATTAGTTCGTGCCCTGGGATTGGCTCCAGCAAACCCCCGTGACCCTGTGTTCGGATTCGGCGGGTAGAATGATGGATAAATAACTGAAAAGAAATTTAATTAAAATGTAACAAATCACACAATTTATTCATGTATACAATATTGCTCTAAGATCAATTTAAATATGAACAGTCAATCTAATATCTTTAAACATACATGTAAAGAAAATAATCATTTTTGTTTGAATGATATCCAAGCTTCTTGTCCGAGGTCTTTCATTACACAGTCAAGTTCTGCATCAGAAATCAGCTTTCTAACAGCTATGTGAACAACTACATTATAGAATTGTGAAGAATGTGTTTTTGATGACAATCTCATTTTTATTGAGATATGTAGCCTTCTCCTGAAAGTTCTGTATAGTGCATGTACATATGACCAGATCGTCTCTCAATTAGACTACTTTAGTTCTTCCAAATGTCAATCTTGGTCAATGCCATATATTTCAACCAATAGAAAATAAAAAAAACTCACTTGATTTTGCCTTCCATGATATTCTCAGAATAGACACCTCTTGATTTCATGCTACTGGCTACATATATAAAGGTCACTGAACCTCAAATATTTATTTAGATAGATACTTTATTAATCCCAAGGGGAAATTCACAATTTATTTATAAAGCTGTCAAGTGTTGTGCCTCTTGGATAAAGGTCTTTATAGTCAGCCTCTATAATGATGCAGTTGGTGAACAACATTTGTAGCTTGCAGTGTTTCAGCCTTTTCACTAAAATGGTGACAGTGCCTCCCTGCCATAATCAGAAATGCCAAATCATTCTCAAGATTGGAAAACGCAAGACCCACTTTGTTGACAGATCATTTAACATCTACAGTTTAATTGCATGTATATACTGTTGTTGTTGGTGACGCTGCCTTTAATACATTACGACACTTGTGATATAATTACTTTTTTTAAATGTATTTTCTGGTGTTGCTTAAGGTCTTACTAGATAAACTGGGCCAGTTCGATAAAACGGTGAAATTAATATTACCTAACTGGTTTTCAAGGCAAATTCCATTTCTTGAAAATGTGTTGGAAAATAGATGACGGTGGTGGGATCGAACGAATGAGGCTGACTGAATACGAATACTTGTCTAACTTGGCTGCAGACATAAAACAATGTGCCCCTTGTCACAGTAATACGGAAGTAAAATCGAAGACGTCCGTTTTTCACAGCAATTTGTTTCAGAACTCCTATTACCATGCGAGGTCAACGATCAGTCGTCCAAATGAGTCTCAAGTAAAATATATAAATAAATAAATGTCTGGCACTGACGCACCAATAACTACTTTAAGTAGCACGCCTTTTCCACGCCGAGCCTCAAAGCAAACAGAAGCAAAGACACCTGGCACAGACAACAGCGCATCACAAACCCGGGGCCTGCACTTACCCAGCGTCTCTGCCGCCTGCTCCAAAACTTTTTCCAGCTTCTCGCGACTTCGTCCAGCGATGGCCCATTTCAGATTCCCCTTCGGTCCTTCAGCTGTGCTCCGAGCCACCTCTTCCACTACAAATTGTCCGGTAAAGCCAGAAGCCCCGAAAATGACCAGGTCGTAAGTCCTGCTTGTCGTCATGGTGACGGTCTCACTCAGAACTGCTTCCTCTCACCGCGACGAGTCGTATGAAATAAAGGACAGTTGATGACGTAGCCGGTTCGGTCCAATGAGCGCGGCTCTGGCAAGGGAACTGCTTAAGCAAGCGAGAATGCAATTCCACTGTGTTAGAGAAGAAAGCACTGTAGAATCAGAGTGCGAGGAAGACATCTAGCGTCCACTTGGAGAATAGCAGCGCAGAGCTGGGTTGGACCATCTGGCATGCGATAGGCTGAAGATAGACGCCGGCGAAATGGAAACGTAGAACATGTCGTGAAATTTGGGTATTTTTTATTTAATATTACAAAAAATCACATATTAGCAGTAGAATCGTACGTGACATGGATATTAGACGAGGCCTTATAAGTTATATAATAACGTATACAAAACGTGTTCCTGTTTTTATTTGACTACTTTTAATACTTAATACACTTACTTTTAATACTTACTTTTAATAAATAATACACTTCAGCAACTCTCATTCCTTTTTCATTTATATTCATTTTAAATACATTGAAATGCTTTCCATATTTTTATTGTTTTCACTAATGCATTCTTCCTTTCACCTTAAATTCTGCTGTAGCTAAAATAAATAATCGATTCTGGTATGAACACTAGCTTAGTTTACTTGTTTAAACTTTACATGTTTTCTTTTTTATTAAATGTGCATTTTCTTTAATTCGTTTTCATTTCTTGTATGGTGTTGACTTGCTTAGTCAAATACACTTATTTAAATTACGTCTGACATAATAGGCAGCATGGTGGCGCAGTGGTAACGCTGCTGCCTCGCAGTTAGGGGACCCGGGTCCTCCCTGCGTGGAGTTTGCATGTTGTCGGCGTGGGTTTCCTCCCACAGTCCAAAGACATATGCAGGTTAGGTGGATTGGCGATTCTAAATTGGCCCTAGTGTGTGTCCTGCGGTGGGTTTGCACCTTGCCCAGGATTAGTTCGTGCCCTGGGATTGGCTCCAGCAAACCCCCGTGACCCTGTGTTCGGATTCGGCGGGTAGAATGATGGATAAATAACTGAAAAGAAATTTAATTAAAATGTAACAAATCACACAATTTATTCATGTATACAATATTGCTCTAAGATCAATTTAAATATGAACAGTCAATCTAATATCTTTAAACATACATGTAAAGAAAATAATCATTTTTGTTTGAATGATATCCAAGCTTCTTGTCCGAGGTCTTTCATTACACAGTCAAGTTCTGCATCAGAAATCAGCTTTCTAACAGCTGCTTTGGCAAAAATGCCTTCTTACAATTTAGCCTCAAATAAAACCAGAAACGTTTCGCACAAATACATAAAATGGTCTCCATCATTTGATAGGCTTTGACAGACTGCTTCATTAAACCACACTTAGTAAGAAGCTGTGGTATAGCCGCCTTTTATCGGGATTCGCCAAACTAGGTCTGACGATATTTTTGGAACCAAGTTGCAGTTTTTTTCTAGCAGGCCATTCCTTCCAATCCCAATGTAAATTCTTGGCTCTGCTGTCCCACTCTTAGAGAAAATCTGGGAATTTTATTATACATTGAGAGCTGATTGCTTATCACTGTGTTCAATTTCAGCTATATTCTAATCTTATTATCAAATATTACTTTACACATAGATTTTAATATTAGAAAACTAGGGGGCCTCGCAGTTAAGAGACCCGGGTTCATTTCCCAGGTCCTCCCTGCGTGGAGTTTACATGTTCTCCCCGTGTCTTCATGGGTTTCCTCCGGGTTTCCTCCGGGTGCTCCGGTTTCCTCCCACAGTCCAAAGACATGCAGGTTAGGTACATTGGCGATTCTAAATTGTCCCTATTGTGTGCTTGGTGTGTGCTGGGTGTATGTGCATGCGCCCTGCGGTGGGCTGCCGCCTTGCCTGGGGTTTTTTTCCTGCCTTGTGCCCTGTGTTGGCTGGGATTGGCTCCAGCAGACCCCCATGACCCTGTATTTAGGATATAGCTGATAATGGATGGATGGATGAAAACTAGGGGGCCTTGCCCCCTGCTCGCTTCATTTGCCAGCCCCCCTGCCTGCACTACACACCAGCAACTTCACGTCTCTGCCGTTTGTGTATGTGGATTTCACCTTCACCAAACAACAAAACATTTAATTCTCGCAGATAAGCCTCTTCATTGGGAAAATACTCTACTTTTCCCTGATGGCAACACAAATTAGATGATCTACAAGTCTCCGACTTTAAGTTGGAAGCCAAACAATAACTACATTCCAAATTAGATGATCTACAAGTCTCCGACTTTAAGTTGCAAGCCAAACAATATCTACATACTTCTGTCATATCACCTATGTCCATATATTCAATCTCTTTTCGCTTTTACCTGTTCGTCAATATTGCATTGAATTTTGATTCCGTATTTGGAATTACATCGTGACAATGCAATGTACAACTGATCGTGAGTGAATATCGTTTCTTTCTGTCTACATGAACTGTGTCTGACAATAGCATTCACACAAATGAGAAATGATTGAACAGTGTGCGTGGTTGTAAATATTTTAGATTTTGGCAGGACTTTTCCAAATCTCTTTGCATAAAGTCTTGTCTTGCGGGGTTTGAAATTTTCACTCGCGGGATTTCACTTTGACCAAATAACAAATCTTTTAATTCTCACAGATACGCCTCTTTATTGGGAAGAAACACTGTTTTTCCCTGATGGTAACACGAATTAGGCAATCTACAAGTGTCCGACTTAAAGTTTAAATCCGAACAATATATTCAATCTCTTTTCACTGTTCCATTATTTCACCGAGTAATAATTTCCATTTGTTTGCGCTAATGCAATCTTTAATATAATTTTTTTGAGATTTTCGAATTTTCGTACTTCCATTATCTCTAACCTACTCTGCATGTGTATCGCGCCAATGTTTTTGAATTCTTTAAGATGTTCTACTTTGACATCTACTAATCTACCGGCCCCTGGAGTGGTTAAATCTCTTGGCACAAAGTCTTGTCTCGCGGGACATGAAAGTGCCTCTCAGAGAAAGTCACGTCTCGTCTCTCTTCCCAAGATATTGATTTCAAGCAAGTTATCATTAAAATAAAATACTGACATTTAATTAATCATAGTGAGAAAACAATAAAAAAACTGACAGCTAAAAATGTTTGTGGGAAGAATGTGAATGAGAAAAATGGAATTCAGCACCCAATAAATATATAAAAATCGTATGAAATAATCAAAACAATTTTTGTCAAGATATACAGTACCTGTGTAATCTTATATTGCTACAACCAATCATAATGTATCATTTTTCTACAGCAAGGGTGTCAAACTCAATTTTATTGAGGTTCAAAAATGACACTTTACATATATACCCAATGTGGGCCATCATATATCCACAAACAAGTACTGCCACATTTACTGTATATAATGCAAAGTTGACTCACTCACTCGCTCATCAACAAAAACACCATTTCATGTTTAGTTAAAAAGCTGAAATTTTGCAGGATGACATATTTAAGGCAGTAGGTATCAGCTTGGAAAGGTAATTTCAATACAGTATATCAATACCTAGGGCTAATCCCCCACACACTATAAAAAAACTAAATACCTCAACATCTCAAAAATGCCTTGATGGATTCAAGTGAAATTTGGTTGCGCTACAGAAAAGATAAAATTAACTAACTTAATTTTTTTTTTACTTGTCCATACTTTTTGATTTGTCAATTTTTTATTAATAATATGGTCTGCTCTGAGTTACACTGAGAGCATGCTTCATGAAAACAAAGTATGGACCAGAAGAGTTTGACAGGCCATACGATTAGCACACTAACCAATAGAGTGGACAGACAACTGAAGATTGGGCAGTGTCCTGGACAGGAAAAAGAGATGTGATCACATTATGAATGGAAAGTTCAGGGAAGCTTAAGAAAGATGCAGAGCTCAATGGCTAACAAGCGCTGTTTTTTGGTCTTGAATACTGTTACTTGTAAATGCATTCTAACTTTCATTATGGTTATCCATATCCATAATTTCATGGGAGACCTAGACCCCCACCACTTTTTCTTTAATAGCAGAATAACCCAACATTGGCAATAGATAGCGGTGCTGGAATTTCTAATGGGAAAGCCACAGAAATTGTGCCACAACCCTCAAAACTACTGCTCCGCACTCCTTGCTCTTCACGTTAGTACATCAGGGTACTACACAGGGTACAAGTTCTTATTTATATCAACTTCAAGCACTGCTTTGCTTATTCATACACATCCATGGATTTTAAAAGGGGACAACATATAACTGATGAAAAATATGAAATTCTATACTTTAATGAAAAGTGTAAACAAATGAAAATTGTAAAAACCTAATAATGACAATAATAAAGTGCATAAAAATCAAATCAAATTTCACATTATTTCTTACTTGCTTCAATTGAAAATAATACACTTTCCTGTAAATTATGTTTTGCAATGACTATCAACAAAAGCCAAGACCAGGAAAAGCAGAAAAAAAACAGGAATTGATTTAATGCAGGAATGTTTTAGTCATGAATATAAGTGTATAGCATGATTAAGTGTAAGCAGCTCCACTGACCTAATAATAATATTATTACTTACCAGTAACGGCTCGCTGCACGATAACGTGCAGTGAATACACTTGACTTGAGCATTCCTAGTTTTCATCCTCTTTTTTTGTCTCTGTTTAGCATTCGTTTGCTCAGAGGTTGATGCGCTTGCAGCTTCCTGAGCAGCTCTTCTTTTCTCCACCCTAGCGACCCGCTGCTTCTCTTCTTTCGTCGGCATCTTTTCGTGTTAAAACTGATTAACTTAGTTTTTGTGTTGCAAATACTTAGTATGTTTTCTTTAATTTTTCACTTAAGCTGGCACTTAAGTCTTCAATCTGCCTCAAGAATGGTTAGCGAAGGTGGTAGGAAATTAGAATGCCGCCCGTAAGCATTCGCCGTACGGCCACCCTGCTGCGCGCTGCAGAAAGTTGATTCTACAATAAAATAAAATAAAAAGAGTAATAAAAATCATTACCCTGAAAGTGGATAGTAGATGTCACGTAGTATATGTGTACCAAATTTTAAATGGTTTGCAAGCTACAGGTGATTTAAAATCCTGGACAGACGAACAGCCACGGTAACGTATTATATAAGAAGATTATTTGACTGAGGCCTTTATCCAAGGAGACTTACAGTTGGTTATATTTCTTTTGTTTTTCCAGTTGGGCCACAGACAAATGAAGTGACTTTCTTGTGGCTATACAGTGTTAATAGCAGGATTTGAACCCACAACTTCATGGTTTGAAGTCCTAGGTCCAAAGCCTTAACTACTGCAACACACTGCCAGCCAATACAGAAAAGCACCGAGTTAGTTATATAGTAATTCTTCTATACCCGATTAACTAACAGCACTATAATTGACACCCACCGTCGTACAAAATTTCCAATGCAAAGCTGGATAACACAACTAGTTTTCTTTATATAAAAAGTCACACAGGCACCTTGCTGCTTATCCAAAACATATATTTTCTGCCTGACATCTCTCTTGAAGCTGTCTTGCCTTTTTATTATTGTTCTTTTCTTGAACATTGCAAGGGGTTAGGCAAGATACAAACAACCCCGGGATCAAAGTCAGCATTGAATGAAGACGTCACGGGACTGAAACCAGTACGGAGTGAAGAAACCATGGGGCCAAAATCAGCACTGAGTGAAAAAATGACATTGTCAAATAAAGGTGAGTGATAAGAGCAGTCAGGAGATCTGTACGCAATTTGTAGCTAGAGCAAAGTACATTGGTGTAAACTTACATTCACTTGTGTCACAATCGGATGATACATGACCACATTGCAAACAAAAACAGGTGTAAATATGCTGGTGAGGGATCACACAAGCTACTTTGTAGCTGGTCAGAAACTGATACAAATCACATTTAGCACATTCTACTCACATACAATGGTAGCAGCAGTCAAGTAAACCATAGAACAGTGGCCAGCCCTGACAAGTGTGCAACTTTAAAAGTGAGCAGACTTGCAGGAGCAGTGTGTGTGTGTTTGTGTGTGTGTGAAGCTGAGCTACTTACTGTCTCTTTCATGAAACCTAGCCTGTTTGGCATCAGGCTAAGTTCTTTATGAGAGTGTGGTATTTCAATTTTTTCACTGTTGCTTGCTGGGTCATTGCAAGTGGCCAGTTTCTATTGTAACCACAGGTTAGTAGCTATGGTCCGTTGTGCCCTGCAAATAAGCCCAAGTGGACACTGGAGATGCATTTTAATGTCAGCTGTAAATGTAATCCAGCTAAGTCAGCGTTTCTCAACCTTTAAGTATTTGCGTCCTGAGTTTTCATAACAGTTTTAATCGCACCCCCCCAACATTTTTTTGAAATGTAGATGCATATTTTATTATACCTACTTAACTTTTATCGACATTTATCTAACTCTATATTTATTGTTCTAGTATCAGAATGTAGTTTAAGTTAATTTGTTTTGGTTTCAACAGATGATTTTTTTCATATTTTTGATTCTTGTTTTCTTTTTTTCACATCTTCGCGCCTGCCCCAGGTTGACAACCACTGAGCTAAGTTGTATATGCTTACAATCTACAGTGCATCCGGAAAGTATTCACAGTGCATCACTTTTTCCACATTGTTATGTTACAGCCTTATTCCAAAATGGATTAAATTCATTTTTTTTCCACAGAATTCTACACACAACACCCGTAATGACAATGCGAAAAAGGTTTACTTGAGGTTTTTGAAAATTTATTAAAAATAAAAAAACTGAGAAATCATATGTACATAAGTATTCACAGCCTTTACAATGAAGCTCAAAATTGAGCTCAGGTGCATCCTGTTTCCCCTGATCATCCTTGAGATTTTTCTGCAGTTTAATTGGAGTCCACCTGTGGTAAATTCAGCTGATTGGACATGATTGTGATAAGGACCCACAGTTGACAGTTCATGTCAGAGCACAAACCAAGCATGAAGTCAAAGGAATTGTCTGTAGACCTCCGAGACAGGATTGTCTCGAGGCACAAATCTCGGGAAGGTTACAGAAAAATTTCTGCTGCTTTGAAGGTCCGAATGAGCACAGTGGCCTCCATCATACGTAAGTGGAATAAGTTTGAAACCACCAGGACTCTTCCTATAGCTGGCCAGCCATCTAAACTGAGCGATCGGAGGAGAAGGGCCTTAGACAAGTAGGTGACCAAGAACCCGATGGTCACTCTGTCAGACCTCCAGAGGTCCTCCGTGGAGAGAGGAGAACCTTCCAGAAGGACAACCATCTCTGCAGCAATCCACCAATCAGGCCTGTATGGTAGAGTGGCCAGACGGAAGCCACTCCTTAGTAAAAGGCACATGGCAGCCCGCCTAGAGTTTGCCAAAAGGCACCTGAATGACTCTCAGACCATGAGAAACAAAATTCTCTGGTCTGATGAGACAAAGATTGAACTCTTTGGTGTGAATGCCAGGCATCATGTTTGGAGGAAACCAAGAACCGCTCATCACCAGGCCAATACCATCCCTACAGTGAAGCATGGTTGTGGCAGCATCATGCTGTGAGGATGTTTTTCAGCGGCAGGAACTGGGAGACTAGTCAGGATAAAGGGAAAGATGACTACAGCAATGTACAGAGACATCCTAAATGAAAACCTGCTCCAGAGCGCTCTTGACCTCAGACTGGGGCGATGGTTCATCTTTCAGCAGGACAACGACCCTAAGCACACAGCCAAGATATCAAAGGAGTGGCTTCAGGACAACTCTGTGAGTGTCCTTGAGTGGCCCAGCCAGAGCCCAGACTTGAATCCGATTGAACATCTCTGGAGAGATCTTAAAATGGCTGTGCACCGACGCTTCCCATCCAACCTGATGGAGCTTGAGAGGTGTTGCAAAGAGGAATGGGCGAAACTGGCCAAGGATAGGTGTGCCAAGCTTGTGGCATCATATTCAAAAAGACTTGAGCCTGTAATTGCTGCCAAAGGTGCATCGATAAAGTATTGAGCAAAGGCCGTGAATACTTTTTTATTTTTAATAAATTTGCAAAAACCTCAAGTAAACTTTTTTTACATTGTAATTATGGGGTGCTGTGTGTAGAATTCTGAGGAAAATACTTCATTTAATCCATTTTGGAATAAGGCTGTAACGTAACAAAATGTGGAAAAAGTGATGCGCTGTGAATACTTTCCAGATGCATTGTATACAGTATATGAAATAAATGTTGAAGGAGGCCTTTGAGAAAACTAATAATCATCGCACACTGTTTGCAACATGACTTGTATATTGATGAAGCCCGCTGTTTAAAAAGGTGCAAGACCCTTATCAGGCCTGTGGGCCTTGAATTTGACATCCTCGATCTACAGTATGCCATGGGATGTCAGCTCTACATATTTAATTTGTTCTTTTTTAAAGTACATGCTCAGTAAAGAACTTTATGTAATATCAATTCAATAAATTGACTGGTCACTTTTGTTGCATTTTTCAGGCAAGCACAATCAAATTTTCCATCTATTCTATGACAATATCAGATCAAGAATTGGCTTCTGTATCTTGACTTGGTCCCCCTTCTTTTCCTTCTGACTTTTTGTGTGCTTATGTATCATCGATCCATTTTCATCTGTTTATCTAGATTTCTTTCTATTTTATGGTAGTGCACTGTTAGAAGTTTTTTTAATTTGTTTTCCAGCCTCCCCTCAACACCTCCATTATTTTTTTTTTATGGCTGGGTGTTATTTTTTTATCTAGTTGTATCCAATCCATTGTATCCAAAGCTTGTGGATCTCTCTACAGTTACTCATTTAAGTAGGTATGTGTGCTTATGTAAGCAACTATGGCATAGTTACACATATTTAAGCTACTGATTTGCACTTGTTAATCTGGCACTTGAAATGCCACCACTTCTCTGAAAAACTAGCTGTGCTACCCATCTAAGATGGGTTTAAATCTAAGTAATAATGTAGATGTTAGTGTTAATGTTTGCAGTGCACCATCCAATGGGAAGCATTTTGTAATGCATTTAGTAATAAAATGCATTGCATTTGTCATTCTGATACTTTAAGCATCATAAACATTTGAGGTAATAACATTTATTACTACAAATGTTTGTGGTGCACCATCTGTTGTAATGACAGAGACATAGCAACTAGACAGGCATACAGATATACAGACACTTACCATTTTATTAAGGTGGATGTGCTAAAGAATTATTACCTGAATTGAATATAATGTTACTCTTCACTTTTTTCCATTTACCCCATATTTTCTCTCTTAGTCCAATTGACTATGTTTTTTTCGCGCTCATCCTGCATTTTCAGTATTCTTTATGAAGCATTGTATCGTTTGTGCTCTTCTCAAAAAGTAATGCATAGCCATTAATATGCAACTCTTTCCTTTCCCCACTTTTCCTTTACTTCTATTTCCATATTTTCTGTTTTTACTTGTTTTACATTTTATTATCCCGGACCTCTTCTATAGAACTTAATTTCTATTTCCTCTTCTTCATCTATTTTGTTTGCTTTCCCTATATTAACTTTTTTTGTTCTTTCTCCTCTCCTATTTCCTCTACTTGTATGTGTATATATATATATATATATATATATATATATATATATATATATATATATACACTAGTGGGTCCCCCCCTTCTCGCTTCACTCGCCAGCCACTTCACGTCTCTGCCACTGGCATTGTGAAGAGGGCAGCTGAAGGCACCCCAAGGAGAAGCAGTTGCTTCTCTAAAACCCCTCTTAAACGATGATACAATGGGAAACATATAGTTTTTTTTAACCTCCTCTTTGCTCAATCAGCTGCTGATTTGCTGCTGCTGCTACTGCCATGCTGCGTGATCTGCATCTCGTGCGGCACTTTGAACATTTAAAAGCCTGTACAGCAGCTGTTCTACTCTTTATCTTTTATTTCCAGCCCCAGGTGTGGTTAAATCTTTTGGCACAAAGTCCTGTCTCGTGAGACATGAGCTGTTGATATTTTTTTAGTTTATAATTTAAAAATGGAATAAGAATCTGAAAATCTAACAGCATCACATTAAAGTCTGATAAATTGTGAAAAGAATGATAACAAACATACATATGTATGTTTTAAAATAAGGCCGATTTAAAGCATAACAAAAACATGACATGAAAACGTCACCGTTGCACTTTTAGGCTTAGGATTATATATATATTGTGAACGATAGGGGGCGCCCTCGCTCCCTTGAACCCCTGTCCACGACTCCAGACACCAGGTAAAAGTCCTCAAATTGACTTTATTTTCTTGCCACAGTGCACAAAGCACACTCTTCTCCACAATACTCATATAATTCACAAATAACCACAATAATAAACAATAAACCAATCCTCCAGCTCCCAGACGCGTTGCCACCCTTCCACCCAGCTCAGCTCATTGTCTGTGAGTTCCCAAAGTCCTTTTATACTCCCTGACCCGGAAGTGTTCTCAATCCCCAGTCCACAAGTCCTTAACCCTTCCGGGTCAGGGTAAATAGTCCCTTTCTTCAACCCGGAAGTCCGTCGCTCTTCCTGTGACGAACCTCCGGGTCACAGGGCACAAAGAAGCCCTCGGTCCTCCCTGCAGCTCCCTCCTGTGGCCCCCACGGCATCCAGCAGGGCTTTCCATAAAAACTCCAATGTCCATGATGCCCTGCTGGTCTTCTGGGGACCTCCACGCTGCAAGGAGGGCTTCACCTGGCGGTTTGGGGGTATTGGCCGGGATAAATGGCCAGCCATCCATTACTATATATATATATATATATATATATATATATATATATATATATATACACAGAGAGAGAGAGAGAGAGAGAAGATTCCAAATTCATTCTCTTTGCACGCCACATTTTTTTCACTTTGTTCAGACTCTCATTTTTCTGATTCTGGTTTATATTCCTCTTCCTTCATACTACTCCTCTTCCACTCAAGCCATTCTTTATGTTCCTATTTTCAGTTTTCTCTAACACTATCAATTTTTCATTTTCATTTCACTTGCTCATTCACATTTGATTTCCATCGCTCTTCTTCTGCTTCTTTCATTACATCCTTCCTAGACTCTGCTTACATATGTCTTACCATATTATCTGAGACTTGGACTTCCACATAAATTATTTTATTTTCTTTTTGTATTTGTTAGTTTTTAGGCACATTGGAGCCTGCCATATGATTTTCTTGTCCGTACTATCCACAGCTCACTCTTCCTCAAGATAAGGAACATAAGTCAGAGAGGGAAATTGCACGGGACTCAGATGTCTTAAAGTATGTTCTTTCCAGGGAGAGATTGGAAAATGGACAGGCAAAGAGAACTAGAAGTTAACAAGAAATCCCTCCATCTATCAAGGCCAAACCGAAGGAACGGCTTAGTACATCTGGTGTTGTTCTGAGGTACTGGTGTAAAAGGAGCCCTCTTGAGATGGAATTTAGTACCCCCTCGGCAACTGGGAAGGGCAGAAACTCAGTGTGAGGCAGGCCAAAGAAAACCCTATGCAAAATCATTTTGTTGTACTACTATGTACTTTGTGTTTAAATTTGATTCCTAATGACATCCTAGCTTTCTTGATATGGAACAATTTATTTAAGTTTTGTGCTGATTGCCCATACAGACACAGCACTTTTTAACACTTCCTTATTTTGCCCAGTATATGAATATATCCGCACCAAGACAGATTATTGTAAAATATTATTATATGTTATATAAAATATATAGTATTAATATTCTTTTATTTCTCTTGCCCCTTCCAAAATGTGACTTCTGCATAACTGGTGTTGCCCAGCAATAGACAGAGATGGAAGAGGACAGGGACAAACTGCAAACAAAATGCATGGCTGCGGCAGAGCTCAGGCCCCATTTTCACAGATAATGTACAGTAGTTCTACTGAACAAGGTAAGTTGTCTGCTGCTGGTTTATGGCATAGAATTTGTCCCAGCTCAATAAAATTAGGCAAACTGAAAGCAATATTAGACCTCAAATAATTATGGTTTGATAAAAAATTGTTTAAATAGTTTTTTATGAAAAAATTGGTCAGATCTTTATATACATTGTAGTGGTGCGTGGAGTTTGATAATTCCTTCATCTTCTTGCTATGCAAGATAATCTAACATATTGTAATGGTGCTGACAAGCTGTATCAGCCTGGAGATGGTATCACCAATAAGTTGCTAAGGGTATGAACTGGCATTCCAGAATTTAAATGAGTAGCTTCAGAGCCAACAGCAGAGAAGCCTACAAAATCAGCAAGCCTGCTATGTTCCTATGAAATCCAACTAATGGAGGAAAAGTGAACCAAGCTAGCTAAAAGATGTGAAAGGCAAGAATCCATTGGGCAATCCACAGCGAGTACTGCACAGCTCTATCATGTATTCTACAGATGTGAAAAAGTTATTGCTCCCCAGAAAACTCATCTTAATTAAAGAAACAATTAGTGTTTAACAAACTGAACACTACAGTTAAGTCCAGTCTCAATCCACATAAATCTGATCATCAAAGCACAGTAGTTAATGCAAATAACTGAGAAGTACATCACACAATCAAAACACATTTCCAAACCTCTATACAAATGTCAGTAATGTTCAATTGCATATGTCAATTTGTGGACATTAGTGGGTGCACGAGTCATCCCTGAACTCAAATAAGGCCCACGTTGCCAAATATAAGTTTATTATAACAAAATAATAATAAAGAAAAGGGTACAGAGTGTTGGATGCAAAATGTTTAAATAGCATAACAAAGGTCTTCATATTGGGGTTCATCCCACCCCCTCCATTTGGGGTACATTGCTGTCTACTGTGTAGAGTGACTACTTACATGCCTACCAAATAAATACTTTCTCTTAAGTCTTTTCATGCTCCCTTCTTTCTTCTTTTTTTTGCTGGAATCTCCTTGTTGCACCTGTAGAGTACTCACCTCTTCCTTTCCTAGTGACTCCACACTCAGTATTAGAATGTCTTGAAGAAGCATTTGAGCTCCAATCAGGAACCAGTTTTGGGGTAGATTCCCTGAGTACTGCTAGGGTTAGAAGTGGCCCAGGACTATAGGACTATAGTTTCCCCTAATGGCCACAGATATTCCCGTAATCAGTCTTGCATTCCTGCATTTATGTAAAGACCAGACCAGCTCCAGATCACTTGTCACTTATAACAGGCAACATACAAGACATGTATTACATAAGAGCCTCCATACTGCCACCTACCTGACAGGGGAAGAGGAGAGAAACTCAAACACCAACCTGTCTGCCCCCCTTTGTGCTGCCTGTAAATTAGCACCTTGGCTTGTGGTCCCTGGCAGCTGCCAATGAATTATTTTCACTTTAAAATTTTTTTTATATAAGTATTCATGCTTTTGTAGGCTGCATGAATGCTGGTCAAAGCCAGTTATGAATTATTATCCTCCAATCCACTTAATTACTGAATCTAGTAATCTGGTTCTGCATTCATGAACCAAACACAAAATACTTGCATGTCTGACCAACATACAACATGTTGCCACTCTTTAATGCCATTATAAATAAAATATATGTATAAATAAATAAAAAAAAGTATAAATAAAATAAAAAAGTATTAAAATATATATAACTTCATTATGTGGCATAGCTTGTAGTTGTCTTGTATTTAGAGAATATAGCAGGCAGAACCCAAATAGTCATCTAACAAAGGCAATATAGTATCACAGTCATTTTAAATTGCATACATTACATTCATTTTATTTAACTGAAAATAAATCAGCTTATTTGATGTACTCCTTACCCCTTTTTCCAACCCACTTCTTCACCTGTTCTTAGAAAAGCTGTATGGCAAAAACCTGAGAAAAGCTCCATGCACTATGTAATCTCTGTTGTGGTGGTAAACTGCTGTATCTTCAGTTTTTAAACTGGTTGTGTGGGGTGACAAGTCATGACCGTTGAAGGCGTCACATGAAGGTTTTATCAAATGTATGATAAGACTTGCTCCTATGTAGTAGGAACTTTCAGATATTCAGTGGGCAGTCTTCCATTTCCAACATCCTACAACTGTTACTTGGATGGCTACAAATAGGAACCTGTGGCAGAGTCACAATCACTAAGCAAACGTGTGTGTATGTGTGATTTTTTAACATGTATAGCAGCATTGGTTTTTCCTTCAATTTTTCAGTAATGCTATAAAAGTTAATTTAGTGCTTTCAACGGTTAACCCTCAAGCCTGCTAATTCAGTTGAGCCACTGTTAAAGTTTTAGAATTTTAATTTTAGAATCCTCTGTCTTTTTTAGTTTGGGTAAATTTACCACTTTAGAAGACAGAGAGAATCTTTCTTATGATTCTTTTGGCTATTTAGAAAGCCTGATGCTTATTTTAGTAAGCCTTTTTGATGCATTTGGATTGCTGGATAGCAGTATTACTTGTACCTGTGTGTGACAAATATGTAGTAGTTCTGCCAGCTTGGAAATGGACAGCCTTGAGGTAAGACAGGGAAAGCAGGACCAGTTAGTTTCTACTCATTTTTATTTACATTGTTTGAAGTAATCACAACATACAAAATATGCAACTATTTAAAAAGTATGTCCTGTATAAACAAAAATAGATTTCTAGTTGGACTGCACACATCTCTGATGCTGGACTGAATGGACGCTCACAAATGTCATTTCTATAACCACATTTCTGTTAGAATAATCATGTGTCAGATTGCCCTTATTCATTTTTAGTGGAGTTATATTTATTTCTCTGTAGTTTTGTCCTTTTATGGAAGCATCATCTGTGACTTTGCATTCTCCTGATGGTCTTGTCAGTTTCTTTTTATGGCAAAGCTATCTTACTGAATAAACTTAAGTTTATGTGGTTTCCTTGAAGTACCGCAAATGGAATTTTCTTTGTTTCAATAATGCCATTGCCCGTAAAGAAGCAAGTAATTGACATTTAGATGTGTTTAGGTATTTTACACAAGAGAAAGCTCTCTCCATATATACTGAATGGGGGCACTGTTGAGCTGACTCTGAATCCAAATAAGCCAACAAAGCCAACATGTATTAAAATAAAAGGTATACAGTAGCAGAAGGGTACAGGCAATTGCAAAAGGAATGGGTCAAAATAATAGGATAAACACAACAAATCAACAGCTATTCTGGGCTTTCATATATAGAAATTGATCCCAAAAAAAGATAAGGTGGCTGGCATACCAAAATGATAACTTGAGTGGTCTCCTTCTGTCTTCTCTCCTTCCTCTGGTCTCAACCTACCTATTGAGTCCTTGCTTCTCCTTCCACTCCCAACTCCACACTCACCTGCCATGTGGTTGGAAAGGACTTTAAAGTCCTGGCCAAGAGATACTTCCAAGGGAAGT
The DNA here is from genome assembly GCF_016835505.1 of Polypterus senegalus. NCBI lineage: Eukaryota > Metazoa > Chordata > Cladistia > Polypteriformes > Polypteridae > Polypterus > Polypterus senegalus. The sequence continues at coordinate 237,538,862 of NC_053156.1, read as the reverse complement.
TCATGCTGTACGTAACTTCTTGGGTCCAAAGAGACATAGGGAACTCCTGGTGCTGTGCTCTTCCAGGTATGTCAGCAAATCTGAACCAAAGCTTCCTCTGAACACCTGTCCATCACAGTCGGGACCAGTGAGCCACATACAAGTTAATAATACTCCTTGTTGTCACCTACCAGCCTTTTGGGGGACTCCTGAGTTTTCAGACCCTTTGCTGTGGCACTCTTAGTTGTGGACAGGTGCATCCTGTTTGCACTAATTATGATCAAGGGTGTCTAGTCCTTGATTGGAATCCACCTGATGAAAATTAGACACACACCTGTGTATAGAAGGTCCCACAATTCACACTGCATGTCAGAACAAAAACCAAGCTATGAAGTCCATGGAACTCTCTCTAGACCTTGTAAAAGAAGCCCAGACACAGACAGACACTGAGACAGCCAGATGTCCAAAAAACACACTTTTATTCTCCTTTTCTTCACACATAACACCAACCACCACAATACTCTCACAATTAGTCAGTCCTTTACTTTCCTTCTGCTGCCTCCACTCCACTCTTGCAAGCTCCATCCTCTTCCACCCGACACCGGCTCCAGCCCCTTTTATAATGCACCCGGATGTGCTCCAGGTACTCCCTGACGACCTTACTGCAGCACTTCCTGGTGTGGTGGAAGTGCTGTGGTCCAAGGCTTTTTAGTCCTTTGGGTGCGCCCTGGCGGTGGCCTTAGATCCCCACAGGGTTGAGCCTTCCAGTTCTGTGGCTCCCACACAATCCAGGATGGCTGCCCTCTTATGTACTGGGGAAAGAATTGCCCCTCTCCCAGTCCCCTGCTTCTCCAGGCCTCCTAGTGGGGCAAGGTCCCCGGCCATCCATCACAACCTCCTCAATAAAACTGTGGTGAGCAAGGGTATAAAACCATTTTTAAAGATCTGAGTGTTCCCATGATGCACACTCACCTCAATAATTGTGAAACAGAAGATGTCTGGAAGCACCAGGACTCTTCCTAGAGTTGGCTGTCTGGACAAACTGAGTAACTAGGCAAAAAGGGCTTTGGACAGGAAGGTGACCAATAACTCAATGACTCAACTCAACTCAACTCGTTTTCAGGAATCAATGAGTTCCTGTATGACGCAGGCCCTAGGCCACTTGGGGTCCAAGACCACATTTATGTGTTGCGTTTCCATCACACAGCTACCTACCAGGAACTACAAAACGACCAGAGTTCCTTCAGTAGGAATGCTACAAAAGTTCCTCAGTTTCTTATAACTCCCTGTTTTCTGAAAAGTGTTCCTGTGGTGGGAATGCACCTTAACAAATCTTCAGAAATCCTCTGGTGAGAGGGGAGAACCTGTCGGAAGGACAATCATCTCAGCAGCACTCAACAGTGTTTATGGTGGAGTGGCTAAGCAGGGTTTTCCAAACGACTCTTGAATTCACAAGGAAAAAATATTCTCTGCTCTGATGAGACAAAAATTGAGCTCTTTGGGAAGACCTCCGAGCACTATGTCTGACTAAGACCAGACTGCTTACATCTTCCTAAAACCATCCCTACAATGAAGCATCATGCTGTGGGGATGGTTTTCAGCTGCATGGACAGGAAGACTGGTCAGAATTGGAAAAGGATTAATGCAGCCAAATATCAAGAGGTTCTTTAAGAAAACCAGCTCCAGAGTGCAGGTCATCTCAGACTGGGGTAGTAGTAGACCATTCAGCGTGCCAATGACTTGAAGAATACTGTCAAGACAATGCTGGAGTGGCTTTGAGTCAAGTCACTGACCATCCTTGAATGGCCCAAAGAACATCTGTTTTGAGATTAGGAGATGGCAGTGTACAGATACTCACTCTAATGGAGCTTGAGAGGATTTGCCAGGAAAAAAATGGATAAACTGTTCAAATCCAGATGTGCAAAGCTTGTAGAGTCTCACCCAAGAAGACATGGAAGCTGTAAATGCCACCAAAGGGGCTTCCATAAAGTACAGAATTAATAGTCTGAATAGTTATATAAATGAAAGATTTCAGTTTTTTATTTTTAATATATTCAAACCCCTTTCTGAAAACATGTTTTTATTATGTCGTTAAAGGCCATTGAGTTTAGATTGATGAGCAAAAATGGCAAATTTATATCCATTTAAAATTAAATCTATATCAACAAATGCAGAAAGTAAAGGAATCTGAATACTTTCTGAATCCACTGTCTTTATAAAACATAATCAACATAGCAGAATGACCCAAGTTTCCCATATTCATCTGCTTCTCCATTCACAAGGATTCCAGTTAACAAAATGGATCATTACTTCATTAGTTGCACCAACAAACCATTTAAAACAATCTAGTCAGTCATGGTTCTCTGAAAACTTATATTTATTAATAAAATGCCTTTCCAATATACCCATGGCACCAATGATTTTCAGTGCTAATTTTGGCTGGGCTGTGAGCCAACTGGCGAAATACTCAAATACAAAGATAATGTATTTGATAGTTTACATATTAGGTAATGTTTGCTGTCATTTTTAAAGAGCTTGAAAGGTTAAAAAAATACAACTTCTGATAAAAAAAACTTTCACATATAATTCATTATTTGAATTTTCTTAATGAGAGTGAAGGAAAATGAATAATTATGCTTAAATCTTTAAGAACCATCGATATATATTGATATGAATATATATATCAGTTTCACATTTAGATTATTTTTCTAGATAAGGCCCACCATGAAGTGAACCTGCAAATAAATGTGTGAACATTCAGTTTTGGAAAAAGCAGGGCTGCAGTTCTGCAGCTAGATGGCAGAGCTCTTACTACAAGGGAAAATGGTGGCAGAATCTACACTATCAGCATTGTAAAGGAACAACATTCATAAGTATACTTTCTGGATGTCACAATAGAACTGATGAGCCATCCAGTTTGGATTTGAGCCAAGCCACAGATCTTGTCTTTAATCTTAAAGCCACAAACTACTTAGAAACAAACATATGTTATACACTTTACAAAAACTAAAAATAGTTTTTGATGTTCATTTAATGTCATCAAGTTTACCAGCCCTAAGATTACTCAGACATTTTAAAGAAATAAAACATTTTCATGCAACTCAAATGCCCTGCTCAACTGTAGAACTATTTCAAAGAAAAATGCTTTGGTAGAGAGCTGAATAATAAAACCAATTATTTGCAGAGGCCTCTCTGCGTCCTGGCAGTATACACTTAACCAAAAATTTACTTTAAACAGCACATTGTGAAAAGCCAGCTGAGAACATTTTCTCAGAACACCAAAGCACTAAGTAGTGTCTGGAGTTTTGAGTCGAGTTTACTGTGTCACAGGGAAGATGGGGTATGAATGTAACAGAGATGTAGATACCTACAGTAACAAACCCTGAAGGGACATCTGACGGAAACTGTGGCAAAACACTGACTTTTGGCTAACAGTAAAGTTGGATCTGTACAATAATTGTACCATGAATCTGCTCTACAAACCATTAAATAATTTATCTATACTAATAAACGGCAAAGCCCTTACTGACTCATTCATCACTAATTCTCCAACTTCCCTGTGTAGGTAGAAGGCTGAAATTTGGCAGGCTCATTCCTTACAGCTTACTTACAAAAGTTAAGCAGGTTTAATTTCAAAATTCTACGCGTAATGGTCATAACGGTCGACAACATCAACCATGTTAAACTTTCTGATTTATGGCCCCATCTTCACGAAATTTGGTAGGCGGCTTCCCTGCGCTAACCGAAACCAATGTACATACTTATTTCGGTGGTATGACGCCACTGTCAGCCGCCATATTGAACTTTCCAACGGTCTTTGTTATCTATGGGCCCATCTTCAAAAAATTTGGTACACGGGTTCCCAACGCTAACTGAATCCTACTTACGTACATATATACGTCCATAGCTAGCAGCTCAGTCGCCGTGTGAGGCGGCATTGGGTCCCCCTTCCCCACGCCTCCCACGTAGTTGGCTACCTGCCTATATGAGGCCATCCATCGCTCCAGTCTCTTCATTCCTTTCCTTCCCTTCCTTGCTTCGCCATGGTATTGATGACTGCAGCCTTTTTATTTAATCCACGGCTTCTCCTCTGTTTTATTGTTCATTTATTACAATTATAGTTATTGTGTAGGTATTTTAGACTTAGTTTACATTGTTCAGGTACCCATTTCCTTTATCGTTCCAACCATACCCCCATTAACATGTCTATCGAGGTGATAACCATTGATCAAAGAACTGTCACGGAGTAGTTTCCATGCCCAGAGATGGCGCCTGCCTTTTCCATTCTCCGTGTTACATATTGCACGGCCATATCAGGCTCACTCTTGATATCCGGAGGAACATTGTGTCTTATGTATTGAATGACTGGCACAGGTTCAAGGTGTGGACTGATGACGGGACAGGAGATAATTATACTACACAGGAGCACTATAAGAGTGAAATGCTTAAGCCCTTCACCTATGGTTCTACATGTGAGTTGATGGATGCCGCTGAATTGTTCGGTTGTCGCTTTCAAGTGTACCGAAATGGCCAAATATTTTACACCTTTGGACAACCACCAATGCCTCTTAAACATCTTAGATTCACAGATGATGATTTGAGTAATGGACATTTTGATGTTTATGAATGTTTAAACTCTCAAAAGCTGGATGCGAAGTTATCGATGAAACCGGTTGTATGCTTACAACGCTTGACAGATGCCGAATGTCACTTCAACACAACAAGTCCTGCAAATGCTAACGTAATTGAAACAAACCATGAAACTCAAACCAATTATGACAGCAGCAATCCAAGCTGTAAGAAAACAGTAAAAAGGAGGCGTGTCAGACGTTGTGGTACATTTTCTGATGCAGCTAGATGGAAACAACTTTGTGACGCTGCCGCCAAATACTCGCAGAAAAATCCACAAGTTAATAGACACGCTGTCGCTTCACAACCGAAAACATAACAGTCTGTGGATTCATTTGTAGAAGTGGAGGATGCGGTGCACTCTCCGGTAGAGTTTCTCCACACTCTGAATCCACCAGGCACTCCTGAGCATTATCTAATTTTGAAGGTTGGGACAGCAATAATGTAACTGAGAAACTTACAGCCACCGAAACTTTGTAACAGCACGAGACTTCAGGTCACGTGTCTGCAAAAGAACCTAATTGAGGCAACTATTTTTACTGGCAGTGGGTTAGAAGAGAGTGTTTTTATTCCTCGCATCCCCGTTATACCCTCTGATCTCCCATTTCAATTCAAACGCCTCCAATTTCCAGTAAGGCTCTGCTTCGCAATGACAATTAATAAGTCTCAGGGACAGACCCTACAAAAGGTTGGCATTAATTTGAGGCAAGATTGCTTTTCACATGGCCAACTGTACGTTGCATGCTCAAGAGTAAGCTCAGCGCACAACTTGGTCATATTACAACCGAAGGGCCGAACTGACAACGTGGTATACAAAGATATCCTTAACAAATAATTATTGGTATATTTTCCCTCAGTTTAAAAAGGTTTACTTTTCTTCTTAACAAAAATTTTAAGGCAGTACTTCGCTGCTGCGAAGCACGGGTATTTTGCTAGTATCTAATATATAAAGCTCAATGAGTGGGTGTGTTTGTTCTTTAGACAATTAAATATCCTTGGTTCATTCTCAGCAACATTTTGCACGCATATGCTACTTTATCAAAAAGTGATACTACACTTTTTTGAAACCCAAAATTTTGACCCTGGGGGGCACCTTTGGTTGGGAGGTTCCTTTTTGCAACAGTGACGTTACCCAGATTTGCAGCCCTGAAAAATAATTAAAAGAATTTATAACTTTAAGAAACACCATTTACAGAAGTGCCTTAAAATTACATACAAGGGCAATGCTGGGTGCTAATGATGTTAATTAATAAAAACGCATATACTTCAATGTAGGAAAACTGAAATGGTGAATGGCGTAGAAGTGGAAATATTACTTTTTTATTTCATTACTAGCTGACTACCCAGTGGCTTTGCTCACTGAGTGCAAGGGAAAAAAATAAAATGTAGTACATAAATTATTAAACAGTAAAACATTAACATGTAATAAATAAAGATACATTGAGCAGTACTGGAGTGCTTTCGGGTAAAGTACATTTTAAAGGCGCTATAACACAACATGTAAGTAGCACTAACAGCAGCTTAAATGTATTTGGATCATCTCTCAGTAGCAAATCCCTTGTGAAAGGCACTACACAACCGCTGTGGTATAGAAATTACATTTTCTATGCGATCCTGCAAATTTCTGCCTGACAACCTTGCACTACGTGTCTGTGATTTAAGAGAAAAATATACTGGGAAACGTGGATGCTGCCCTTCCGTGCTTAATGGGCAGAAGGTCCAAACAATTCCTAAGTCCAAAACGTAACATGAAGAGGTCGGTACATATTCTACATCACAAAAGCAACCTTGAATGTTGTGGGGTTTTAGTGACCTGAACTCACCTTAAGGGACAGTAAGTAGTCGTGCAGCGCAATTTACAAAGAGAGTTTTGCTTAGATGGCGCAGATCACACTCATTCGCAAAGATTTCCACTCTCCCAGGAGCAGAGGGGGACTCGAAGTGTCACAAACAGTGCGAGAAGAGAGGACGCCGCCCAAAACTGCGAAGCGCTCAACATTCTGCACCTCCCAGCGTCCACTTTTTTCTCAGGACCCGTCGCCACTGAAGGCGGTCTTGTCTTCACATTGTTTACAGCTCGGCGCAGTTGAAAAGTAGAAAGACGCAAAGCTGTTTTCCTCATCTCTTCTACTATCAAGTACTGCCAATTAAAAAAGTTATAATGTGGCAGTTTCCACGTCAGTCATGTGGACGAATAAATAAAACTTCTCTGTCAGAACGCACCTGGCGGTGGATGGCTCAGCGCAGGAGATCAGACAGGAGGGCTGGGAGAGGGCGACGCAGGGCTCACTTCTATGAGACAGATCGGAGTGTTTGTGTTTACTTCTTTTAAATATCAGTAAAATAACTCTCGCACAAATAATAACAATTCATAAAGACGATATAAAAATGGCGTCCACAAACAAAGTGATTAGTTCCTGTATTATAATATGTTCTGTGGTCAAACATAATTTTCGTTTCACGTGGTCATACGTCATTTCCGTTTCAAACGTGATAAAATTTTATAGATATAGATTACTGTAGCTATTAGAGAAGATATTTCTAGTTTCTAACACGGGTCACTTTGTCTCTGTCTCAAGCTGTACAAGACCGACCAGTAAGAGGAGAATGGAGACCTCGCAATGCCCAGGAACTGTCCTCTCCTCAAGCTAGTATGTATGGGAAATGTGAGCACGATGACATACCCAAAATGGGACCCAAAAACCATAACCCTTCAAAGGACCAAAGAAAACAGATGCATATTTTAAAAATTATCTGGAGATAAAGCTATAAGAAAAGCAAAAATAATACAATTTATTTTTATACAGCCCAAAATCACATAAGAAGTGCCACAATTTTGACTCTCTAATTAAACAAGGAAAAACTCCCAAAAAAACCTTGTAGGGAAAAAAATGGGAGAAACCTTGGGAAAGATGTTCAAAGAGAGACCCCTTTTCAGGTAGGTTGGGTGTGCAGTGGGTATCAAAAAAAAGGGGGTAAATACAATACAATACACAGAACAGAACACAAGTAATCCTCAATACAATATAATAGTGCAATAGGAATATTACAAGTGCAGAGAAGAATTCAACAGTAGATGATATCACATAATACAATTTGGATTTGCTCAGAAATGAGCCCGATGGACAGGTCTGTCCTTGTTTGTGACACTAATGTTTATAATTTTGTATTTAAAAGGATGACGGATCCATTTGCTCACATGATTAAGTAATCTAAATGAGCCAAAATGAAGACATTTTTGCATGTCTTGATATAGTAAGCACCTCTAGAGTTTACATACCTCAATTCAGTTTCTTATTGCGGTTCCTTCTTTGAGGTACCTTCACATTCTGCTTTTTAGCTTCTCCTGGAAAATCACAGATATTAAGCTGATGGCTGACATATGTCTGTGTGCTGTGATGGTCCAACACTCAAACAGGCTCTTTCAACATTGAGCCCGTCACCGCATCTGTAACACTGAGGAGATCAGCAGGTTAGGTGAGCACTTGAGTGAATTGACTGTGGCCAAGTTATTTGTCCTCATTTAATATTTTTCTTCCGGAGGTTGCATAATTTTTTCTTGCAGGAAAGTTGAAAGAGGTTGAGCTATTAAGAGGGCTAAAATAGCTGCATTAGAGGCTCGGCACAGCATCACCACAGAAGATGTTCAGCACCTGGTGATGTCTATGAATTGCAGACTTCAAGCTGTCATTGCATGCAAGGGATATACAACTATGTACTAAATGTCCTAACATTGCTATGTCCCAAACATTATGGTGCCCTTAAATGGAGGGACCATGTAGAAAAAGTGTTGTCATTTCCACATGGTGTGACCAAGCATTTGCAAATACCTTTAGATTAAAGTCTGCATTGTGCACTATAATCAAGTTTGAATTGTTTGACTTGTAATTCGTAATTTGTAACTGTGGAGTAAAGGGGTTAATCAAACAAAAGTGTGACTTTGTCACAAACTTTTTGCAGGTCACAGTTATCACATTTATTTTGAGTACTTTTTCATTTTTACTATTTTTTGGGGTTCTCCTTGTTATAAAGATGGTTTTGGTGTGCAACAAGGATGAGAAAATAACTTTACAAAAATAAACTGAATTTATGTCAAATATCACACTCGCACTTGTAAAAAATAAATACTGTAGACAAAAAGCACCTGAGTCACGCATTGCTCTGTCCTCTGATCAGATGAACTCTCAGGGCGTCCTTGAATCTTTGGACTCAGGCGAGCTCAAGCACAACTATGTCTGCATTTTTTACGCAGGACCTCAGTTGTGTGGTAAATTGGCTGATCTCTGGACTTTAAGCCATAAGGTTGCTGATTCGGCACCCACTTCTAACTTGCTGCGTGAAACTGAACAAGTAGCATATCCTGCCTGAGCTCCATTTATTTAAACAAAAAACAACAGATAAACAATTGAACTAAAGCTGGATGCCAGAAAATGTCTTGTATTATTGTTAGAAAGACTGTGCATGCCAAAGTAAAATGGATAAGGGAAGATATCATAAATATACAGGTACATGTTTTTCTAAAACAATCTACTGTGATGGAAACCGGGGTGTCAGCAATCCCCAAACCCCAAATATGATCACACCAAGAGTCTCGAGTTCAAATGACACTGCATTTATTGCACACACTCCTCAAGAAATTTAAGTACAGCACAAATTTAACACAATCACAAGATTCCCTTCCTCTCTCTGTCTCCTCAGTAGTTCTCACCACCACCGCAAAGCCTTCCTCCAACTGAGTGTTGCTCCATGGCACTCCCAGCTCTGACTTGTTTGGAAAATGGAGTGCCGTCTCTTTTATTAAGGAACCGGGAGTACTTCTAGTGCCAGGGCCACTGCCCGATGGAAACACTTCCGGGTCATGTGAAAGTCTATTATAGCAGGGAGCTTCTCACCCTGAAACGCACCCAGTGACCCCAGCAGGGCTGCTCTGCTAGACAACGTCTCCCGGCATGCCTTGCTGGCTTCCCGCTGGGCACCGATATCTGGGATCACTGCCTTTCTAGGGTGTTGGCGGTGTAAAAAGCCCCCAGCGACATCATCCATCTTTAGTGAGCTGTCCGTCCATCCCTTCTGGTCCTTCCTTACTTCTGGGTCTGATCCCTTTCTCCTCCCCAGCCAGGATGCCTGTCTGCCTACTAGGAGCCTCCTGTCCGGGATGCCCGTCCTGCCTATCTGGCATCTATGTCAGATGGATATTATGATTCACCCATTTAAAGAATTATTTTAAAAGTTTGAGGCCAACTGACTCATTAATCCAGAATCAATTATAAATGTAAAAACTTCTCAGAGGCTAACAGATTCAAATGCTAAACATTATGTAAGGTGGACAAATGTTTTAATAACCAAACTTTAATGGATCACAAGGCTGTTTGAAGTTATTTTTTATTAAGTTTACATGTCAAGGTGATTTCTTGACAATCTATTTAATATTAATATCATGCTTTTAAATGTACATTTGTTTTCCTGTTATAGTTTCTTTCTTATACAATGGCTCGGTCAATTTACACTTCTTTTTAAGAGGGAAGCTCTCGTTGTATTTGGACATAAACCATACATAAATAAAAACATTAAAACAAAGGACACACTCATTAACGCAGAAGATGTTTTTCCCCAAGCCAATGTGTTCATGAACCCTGAATTTTGGGTTTTTACAAGAAAAATTAGAAAATCTGGACACATCATAAGACATACATGAACCCTAGATACAATATATACATAATAAAAAGTTTTCAAAACATTTTAGTGTATTTTGATGTTTAACACAATTCAATCTATTATTATGTTGTGAGGATTCACAATGTGGCAATGTCTACCAGCATTAAATAGCAAATATAGATATCATGTAATACCTAAGACAGAAATTGGGAACCCAAATATACAGTAAATACACAACAAGATTAAACAGTTCTGGACAAAGAACACATGCAAATCATTACAGTGTAGACTTTAAAAATTATTTCTTGTTATCCTTATTTACCTTACATATTTATACACTAAATAAATAGTTGAAAACACACATTTTGAACAAGTGTGTCTGTCTACTGATCCAGCCAGAGACATAAATGTATTTAAAAAAAGATGTTTAAAGCCAAGTGTTTTAGGCTTTTCCTTATTTTTCAAGACCCTTTCTTCATTTTAATATTTTAAAATAACAGTTAAATTCAGGTAAACAGAATAGCCTATTTGGATCTTCAGAATTTTCAGTCTAAGATCTCATAATGAAGAAAAGAAATGTTACTAATTTAAAATAACTACATTTCCAATTTTCAAAACTGCGATGCCCTTGATTTATATATTTGTAAAGCTGAACGTGCAAAAATTGCACACTGTACTTTTTCCTATGTTAAGTTTATTTATCAGCTTTATCTTAATATACTATTTATAATAAATAAATTTGGGAAAACATATGAATGAAATTTGTCACTTAAACATATCAGGCCATTTAAGAAGTAGCCTTGTACTTTTCAAACCTATTAAGACTGGGTGCTTTCAAATGCATGTCACATCAGAAAATTGCAATTTGTCACATTTATGTATTGTATGAACAAAGTATGTACTTTTATATATTCTACCGACTACAAAGCTAAGGTTGTGCGAATTACAGCATTTAAAGCTCCCACTTACTTCCAAATACTTTGTGTTACCACATTTTACTCTTTTCTAGCAGATGTTCTTGCAGATGTTCTTATTAAACTTTGCTGTGACAAGTATTGTTATTAGACAGACAGACAGATAGATAGATAGACAGTCAGACAGACAAAGATAGATAGATAGATAGATAGATAGATAGATAGATAGATAGATAGATAGATAGATAGATAGATAGATAGATAGATAGGTAGGTAATGTCCCCAATTAACCTTCAGAACAAACAGGGCTTTTCACTTTAAGTTTGAATAACTGTTTAAAAATGACAATAAAACCTTTAAAATGCTACCATTTTGCCTGAAGAGAAGACAATATTAAAATACAAACCTGATATTTTATACATCTTATCTGTGCAATATTATTACACGATTAAGATTTTAAAACAAAAAAAAAATTAAACAATATTCCAATATCTGTGGCAGTATGTTTTGATTAGACTAATGTCTCTGAATGATATTGTAACTGTGTCTGTCGAGTGCTCTGTCTCAGCTTGTTTTAAAACAAGATTTATAAGGAAGCAGAAGAAACAAGATACCATATGGCCATTACATTTGGTCTGTTTAGAAATCCATTTCAGTTTCCTCTGTCACCCTTGTGCTGTTATTTGACATACAACGACACTGTTCAGTGTGTGATTGGGCCAATTTATAGCAAATGGTTAGCTTATGACAGCAGCCACCCGAGGGATAAACTGTACTGATGCAATTAATGCCTGATAATGTTCCTTATGCCATCATCATGGTATGATTTCACAGGGAGGGATACTGAAGGAGAAGGTACAAGGAATGCAGTTCACTACTCCAAGCAGCTAAGAGCCTGGGGACAGCCAGTGTCTCAGCTCCTCTATGCCTTGTTGAATCTGAGTGAAATAAAAGTCCATGTTCTTTGCAAAATCTGTGCATACATTTGAATCGACATCCCCAAAGGTGCAGTATAACGCAGTCCCTCCAACACTGATGAAAACTGTTGCAATGCACAACAGGACTAAAAGAAGGCAGGAACCACCGCCCTCTTCATCTGTAGAGAAAAAATAAAGCATAATAATTATTTAAGTAAAGATGACAGGTAATTACTGCCATGACAGTTTTGTAAGTGTTGTTCCCCAAGTTCTTTGTTATAATTCAAGAAGCATGGGCAACTTGGACAACTTAAGCTCAGCATAAAAGCATCAGTGTACATAGTTTTATTTATTTTAACCAAATTATGTTGTGGATGAAATGTGGGTACACATAAAAGCCATTTATTCAGTAAACTATATTAAAGAACCGTATTTTTAAATACTGGGTTTATTTTCCTTTATACTGCAAGAGTTTTAAGTTTATAGTATGTTAATTTTAGAGTAGAAAATCAATCAAAATCTTTCCTTGTATGTGTAGAGGGTGGCAGTTGGTTTACATTAGTCTTCATATTCTGTGTAAAGGAAGCGTTCATATAAATAGCTTTAAAAGGCTTAGAATTATAGCAGGCATATGTTCAATTAATGTAATGTATATTTGACCCATCTAATGCAGTAAAACCTTAAATTTGAAACCACATTATTTATTTTAATTCAAACACTCCAAGTAAACAATTTTCTACATTGAAGGAATACTCCACCTATAAATGATAACATTTTATTTCACTTAACTTTTGATGTTTATAGTGATGGCCGAGAAATGCTTTAAAATTTCATGTTATTATGGACAATGGTGATAAAGTTATTTTTCATTAAAGAATATTTAAGCAAAAAAAATTACTGAATGTCTGAAACATTGTAAACATATAACTGGATACTTGACATTTGGATTATGCAACATGAGCAATTTGAGATTTATTTCATATTTTGATATTGATTGGTATTTTTCTGCATTGTCCCCCCTTGAAGTTCGCTGTATCAGGAACTTTGTTTTCTCTACTCTCCAAGAAAAACTTTGGGTTGATTTTCTGTAATCATTACTAAAAAACATTGTGCATTTAACAGATAAAAAATATTTATCACTTTTGGGTGGGGTATGAGCAGAGTTTAAAGGGGACCAACCATCACATGTGGAATACAGACTCATAAACTGACACAATGAATAAAGATTCATTTCTCTCCAGCACATTTTATTTTAAATATTATAGCACCATAATCTTAAGTTTTTTTGTTACATATTTCATGTTTTGGTTGCAAAACATGTTTTCCACATATACTGTAACTACAAAGCTTTACAGAATGTGGTGCAAAAAATAGTTTATTATTTACTGTCAGCTTAAAGTAGAACATACTTCAGTTAAAAACTACACAATTTATAAATCCTAGAGTTTTCATAATTTTTTCTGAAGTTGTGCTTAAATGTATACATTTATAACTCAATAACTGATGGTCAGTCTGATTAGTCACAAATTAGTAATTGGAGAAATGTCACTGCAGTAGTGAAGTGCATCACCAGTGCACTTTTGTGAGACAGACACACCTCAGGAGACCATTCACCTCTGCCAATCTACTGCATTCGATTGGCAGGCACAAAAACTCTTCGCACAGTGCAACACAGATATGACAAACACTTTTGGTTTGCATCAACACCATAATTCTTAGCCAGTGCAACACAGATATGACAAACACTTTTGGTTTGCATCAACACCATAATCAGATTGCACAATAAATGTGTATTTCAAAAAAAGAAAAATGATGGTGATTTTATTTTTATGGAATCTGCTGCAAACAGAAAGAATGACAGTTAAAGGTTATACAGTAAATGTTTTATACTTGACAGGCATTTACAGTGATCCGGCTTAAAGTAATGTAAACATGCTGAACAAGGGAAAAAACGATAACCTGCCTCCTGCAGTATGTATATCTATACTAATAAAAGGCAAAGCCCTCACTCACTCACTCACTCACTCACTCACTCACCCGTGTAGGTAGAAGGCTGAAATTTGGCAGGCTTATTCCTTACAGCTTACTTACAAAAGTTGGGCAGGTTTCATTTCAAATTCTACGCGTAAGGGTCATAACTGGAAGCTATTTTTCCCATATAATGTAATGGAGTTGAGTTGAGATGGCGTGGGGGAGTTTCGTGACATCATCACGCCTCCTACGTAAGTACGTAGAGAACAAGGAAGAACTCCAAACAGCGATGAGCACAAAACGCCATTTCACAATTGAGAAGGCAGAAAAACATTATGAAGCAAATTATGCATACAAGCATATTCATAAGTACAGCTACTGT